>NC_042975.1:4116628-4179152 GCF_901001165.1 Salmo trutta | reverse complement strand
CTAGTAGTCTCATTTTAGATAGTGAATGTTAGTAGTCTCCTGTTAGCTAGCGAATGTTAGTAGTCTCCTGTTAAATAGAGATATTTCGTAGTCTCCTGTTAGCTAGAGATAGTTAGTAGTCTCCTGTTAGCTAGTGAATGTTAGTAGTCTCCTGTTAGCTAGCGAATGCTAGTAGTCTCCTGTTAGTTATTGAATGTTAGTAGTCTCCTGTTAAATAGAGATATTTCGTAGTCCCCTGTTAGCTAGAGATAGTTAGTAGTCTCCTTTTAGATAGTGAATGCTAGTAGTCTCCTGTTAGCTAGAGATAGTTAGTAGTCTTCTGTTAGCTAGAGATAGTTAGTAGTCTTCTGTTAGCTAGAGATAGTCAGTAGTCTCCTGTTAGCTAGTGAATGCTAGTAGTCTCAGAATCCCAGACCGTGAGCAAAAGCACTAGGTCTAGGGAGGATGTCAGATTCCTTTAGACATTGCAGGATCTTTTTTTATTTGGGGACAAACAACTCTCCCAACAAATCATGATATTAGGAAGGTGGGTCAAGCCTGAAAAAATCCAACTCTTTGTGTAGCCTGTAGGGAGACATCACTTTCTTCTGCCACGACATCCCCCCTAAGGCCCTTCTGCTAGCCCGCTAGCCCCTGCCCGCTAGCTGTCTGAATCGCCGTGTCTCCAGCTCGCCTAGCCTCCCACTGACCCCTATGATCACTCAGCTACGCATGCCTCTCCCTAATGTCAATATGTCTTGTCCATTGCTGTTTTGGTTAGTGATTATTGTCTTATTTCACTGTAGAGACTACAGCCCTGCTCAATATGCCTCCCACACATTCGGTGACCTCACCTGGTCTAAATGATGTCTCTAGAGACAAAACCTCTCTCATCGTCACACAATGCCTAGGTTTACCTCCACTGTATAAACATCCTACCATACCCTTGTCTGTACATTATGCCTTGAATCTATTCTTCCACGCCCAGAAACCTGTTCCTTTTACTCTCTGTTCCGAAAGCACTAGACGACCAGTTCTTATAGCCTTTA
The DNA here is from genome assembly GCF_901001165.1 of Salmo trutta. NCBI lineage: Eukaryota > Metazoa > Chordata > Actinopteri > Salmoniformes > Salmonidae > Salmo > Salmo trutta. The sequence goes on along the minus strand of NC_042975.1, from coordinate 4,178,124 downwards.
GCCGTACCCTTATCCTACTCCTCCTCTGTTCCTCTGGTGATGTAGAGGTTAACCCAGGCCCTGTAGCCCCCAGTTCCACTCCTATTCCCCTGAAGCTATCTTTTGTTGACTTCTGTAACCGTAAAAGCCTTGGTTTCATGCATGTTAACTTCTATGGGCTACGTGGGACGCTAGCATCCCATCTGCGGGACACAGCCAGTGAAATATCAGGGCGGCAAATTCAAAAACAACAAAATGTCATAATTCAACTTTCTGAAACATACAACTATTTTACACAATTTTAAAGATACACTTCTCCTTGATGTAACCTCATTGTCCGATTTCAAAAAGGCTTTACAGCGAAAGCAAAACATTAGATCATGTTAGGAGAGTACATAGACAAAAATAATCACACAGCCATTTTCCAAGCAAGGACATGTGTCAATAAAACCCAAAACACAGCTAAATGAAGCACTAACCTTTGACGATCTTCATCAGATGACACTCCTAGGACATTATGTTACACAATACATGTATGTTTTGTTCGATAAAGTTCATATTTATATCCAAAAACAGCATTTTACATTGGCGCGTGACATTTAGAAAATGTATTCCCACCAAAACGTCCGGTGAATGTGCACATCAATTTACTAAAATACTCATCATAAATGTTGACAAAATACATAACAATTATTTTAAGAATTATAGATAGACTACCCCTGGATGCAACCGCTGTGTCAGATTTTAATATAGCTTTACGGACAAAGCACATTTTTCAATATTCTGAGTACATAGCTCAGCCATCACGGTGCGCTATACAGACACCATCCAAGTTCGGGGCCACCTAAACTCAGAATTAGTATTAGAAATATTCTCTTACCTTTGCTGATCTTCGTCAGAATGCACTCCCAGGACTGCTACTTCCACAAGAAATGTTGTTTTTGTTCCAAATAATCCATATTTATTTCCAAATACCTCCGTTTTGTTCGTGCGTACAGATCACTTATCCAAAGGCATAACGCACGAGCGCGGAACCAGAGACGAAAAGTCAAAATGTTCCATTACCGTACTTAGAAGCATGTCAAACGCTGTTTAAAATCAATCTTTATGGTATTTTTAACGTAAAATTGCGATAATATTCCAACTGGACAATAGCGTATTCATTCAAGGAGAAAAAGAAGGAACAGCATGCTCGCGTGACTGCGCATATCCAATCCCTTTGTTGCCAGGCAGTCCACTCAGAAAATGAGCTCCTATTATCTGCCCAGTGACAGGAGAACGCTCAAACCACTTTCTGAAGGCTTTAGACAGCCAATGGAAGCCTTAGGAAGTGCAACATAACCCCACGGATACTGTAGTTTCGAAAGGGACTAGAAAGAAAAACTACAATTCTCAGATCCTGCACTTCCTGGTTGACTTTTTGAGTTCTGTTATACTGGTGTCTGTTATACTCACAGACACCATTCAAACAGTTTTAGAAACCTCAGAGTGTTTTCTATCCAAATCTACTAATAATATGCATATTCTAGTTTCTGGGTCAGAGTAGTAAACTGTTTAAATTGGGTACATTTTTCATCCGGCCGTGAAAATACTGCCCCCTAGCCCAGACAGGTTAACATTAGAAGCCTCCTCCCTAAGTTTGTTTTACTCACTGCTTTAGCGCACTCTAACAACCCGGATGCCCTAGCTGTGTCTGAATCCTGGTTTAGGAAGGCCACCAAAAATCCTGAAATTTCCATCCCTAACTATAACACTCTCCGACAAGATAGAACTGCCGAAGGGGGCGGAGTTTCAATCTACTGCAGAGACAGCCTGCAGAGTTCGTCATCCAATCCAGGTCTGTGCCCAAACATTTCGAGCTTCTACTTCTAAAAATCCACCTTTCCAGAAACAAGTCTCTCACCATTGCCGCTTGTTATAGACCACCTTCTGCCCCCAGCTATGCCCTGGACACCATAAGTGAATTGATTGCCCCCCATCTATCTTCAGAGCTCGTACTGTTAGGTGACCTTAACTGGGACATGCTAAACACCCCGGCCGTCCTACAATCTAAGCTAGATGCCCTCAATCTCACACCAATTATCAATGAACCTACCAGGTACAACCCCAAATCTGTAAACACGGGCACCCTCATAGATATCATCCTGACCAGCCTGCCCTCTAAATACACCTCTGCTGTCTTCAACCAGGATCTCAGCGATCACTGCCTCATTGCCTGTGTCCGTAATGGGTCTGCGGTCAAACGAGCACCCCTCATCACTGTCAAATGCTCCCAAAAACACTTCAGCGAGCAGGCCTTTCTAATCAACCTGGCCCGGGTATCCTGGAAGGATATTGACCTGTGCAGCTGTATTCATCAACCTGGCCAAGGCTTTCGACTCTGTCAATCACCACATTCCTATCAGCAGACACAACATCCTTGGTTTCTCAAACGACTGCCTCGTCTGGTTCACCAACTACTTCTCAGACAGAGTTCAGTGTGTCAAATCGGAGGGCCTGTTGTCCGGACCTCTGGCAGTCTCTATGGGGGTGCCACAGCGTTCAATTCTCGGGCCGACTCTTTTCTCTGTATACATCACTGATGTTGCTCTTGCTGCTGGTGAGTCTCTGATCCACCTCTACGCAGATGACACCATTCTGTTTACTTCTGGCCCTTCTTTGGACACTGTGTTAACTAACCTCCAAATGAGATTCAATGCCATACAACTCTCCGTCCGTGGCCTCCAACTGCTCTTAAATGCAAATAAAACTAAATGCACGATCTTCAACCGATCACTGTCCGCACCTGCCCGCCCGTCCAGCATCACTACTCTGGACGGTTCTGACTTAGAATATGTGGAACTACAAATACCTAGGTGTCTGGTTAGACTGTAAACTCTCCTTCCAGACTCACATTAAGCATCTCCAATCCAAAGTTAAATCTAGAAGTGGCTTCCTATTTCGCAACTAAGCCTCCTTCACTCATGCTGCCTACCCTCGTAAAACTGACCATCCTACCGATCCTTGACTTCGGCGATGTCATTTATAAAATAGCTTCCAACACTCTACTCAGCAAATTGGATGCAGTCTATCACAGTGCCATCTGTTTTGTCACCAAAGCCCCATATACTACCCACCACTGTGACCTGTATGCTCTTGTTGGCTGGCCATCGCTTCATATTTGTCGCCGAACCCACTGGCTCCTGGTCATCCATAAGTCTTTGCTAGGTAAAGCTTCACCTTATCTCAGCTCATTGGTCACCATAGCAGCACCCACCCGTAGCACGCGCTCCAGCAGGTATATTTCACTGGTCACCCCCAAAGCCTATTCCTCCTTTGGTCGCCTTTCCTTCCAGTTCTCTGCTGCCAATGACTGGAACTAATTGTACAAATCACTGAAGCTGGAGACTCATATCTCTCTCACTAACTGTAGGCATCAGCTGTCAGAGCAGCTCACAGATCACTGCATCTGTACATAGCCCATCTGTAAATAGCCCATCCAACTACCTCATCCCCATATTGTTATTTATTACTTTTTTTCCTCCTTTGCACACCAGTATCTCAACTTGCACATTCATCTTCTGCACATCCATCACTCCAGTGTTTAATTGCTAAATTGTAATTAGTTGGCCACTACGGTCTATTTATTGCCTTACCTCCCTAAACTTACCTCATTTACACACAATGTATATAGATTTATTTTCCTATTGTGTTATTGCCTGTACTTTTGTTTATTCCATGTGTAACTCTTTGTTGATGTTTGTGTCGCACTGCTTTGCTTTATCTTGGCCAGGTCGCAGTTGAAAATGAGAAAATAAAAAACAGAACGTCGTGATTCGAAGCCAAAGCTTGCAGGAAAACCTTTGCTGTGGTTTTAGTGTTAGATGATGCAAACTAGCGAAATGCACTCATTAAAATGAACCTATGCATTCTCCATCTAGCTAGCTAGCTACTAAATGAACCTCTGCATTCTCCATCCAGCTAGCACTACTAAATTAGCCGCTGCATTCTCCATCCAGCTAGCTAGCTACTAAATGAACCTCTGAATTCTCCATCCAGCTAGCACTACTAAATTAGCCGCTGCATTCTCCATCCAGCTAGCACTACTAAATGAACCTCTGAATTCTCCATCCAGCTAGCACTACTAAATTAGCCTCTGCATTCTCCATCCAGCTAGCTAGCTACTAAATGAACCTCTGAATTCTCCATCCAGCTAGCTAGCTACTAAATGAACCTCTGAATTCTCCATCCAGCTAGCTAGCTACTAAATCAACCTCTGAATTCTCCATCCAGCTAGCTAGCTACTAAATCAACCTCTGAATTCTCCATCCAGCTAGCTAGCTACTAAATCAACCTCTGAATTCTCCATCCAGCTAGCTAGCTACTAAATGAACATCTGCATTCTCCATCTATCTATGTAGCTACTGTTTCAGTATGATATATTGGATAAAGTAATAATGACAGACACCAATGTCTAGTTCAATAGCCTTGTTCATGCATTGTTCAAATCCCTACACGCGGAGTCCGGGGAACAGTCCGGCTAGTCGATTACCTGTCAACTAGACTCCGTAACAGCTACTATATGAACCTCTGTATTCTCCATCTCTCTAGCTAGCTACTATATGAACCTCTGTATTCTCCATCTCTCTAGCTAGCTACTATGTGACCCGCTGCATTCTCCAGCTAGCTAGCTACTATGTGACCCGCTGCATTCTCCAGCTAGCTAGCTACTATGTGACCCGCTGCATTCTCCAGCTAGCTAGCTACTATGTGACCCGCTGCATTCTCCATCTCTCTAGCTAGCTACTAAATTAACCTCTACATTCTCCATCCAGCTAGCTAGCTACTAAATTAACCTCTGCATTCTCCACACACAAACACACAAGGAGGAAAAGACACACACTCAAACACACAGGGAGTACACACACACTAACACCCACAGGACACACAAGCGGCAAGGTGATAAGTCACACTGTGGGGAGAGGAGGTAGCTATTAAATGAACCTCTGCATTCTCCATCGAGCTAGCTTATCCTCCCTGTGTGTGTGTGAGTCTTATCCTTCCTGTATGTGTGTGTCTTATCCTTCCTGTATGTGTGTGTGTGTGTGTGTTTGTGTCTTATCCTCACTGTGTGTGTGTGTGTGTGTGTGTGTGTGTGTGTGTGTGTGTGTGTGTGTGTGGTGTGTGTGTGTGTGTGTGTGTGTGTGTGTGTGTGTGTGTGGTGTGTGTGTGTGTGTGTGTGTGTGTGTGTGTGTTTGTGTGTGGTAGGTGTCTTGTCCTCCCTGTGTGTGGGTGAGTCTTACCTCCTTAGCCTTCTCTCTCCATATCTTTCTCTCCCCCTCACTCCCTGCACCTCCCTCCCCCTCACTCCCTACCTCTCACTCCCTCCCCCTCACTCCCCCTCACTTCCTCCACCTCCCTACCTTTCACTCCCTTCTCCTCCCTCCCCCTCACTCACTCCTCCTCCCTACCTCTTTCCTCCCTCTTACTCCCTCCTCCCTCCCTCCCTCCTCCTCCCTCCCTCCCTCTTCCTCCATCCTCTCCCTCCCTCCCTCACTCCCTCCACTCCCTCCCTCACTCCCTCCCCGTCTCTCCCTCCCTCCCTCCCTCCTCCTTCCTCCTCCTTCCCTCACTCACTCCCTCCTCCTCCCTCCCTCCCACTCAGTCCCACCTCCTCCCTCCCTTCTCCTCCCTCCTCCTCCTCCCTCACTCCTCCCTCCCTCCCTCCCACTCAGTCCCGCCTCCTCCCTCCCTCACTCCTCCCTCCCACTCAGTCCCTCCCTCACTTCCTCCTCCCTCCCACTCAGTCCCTCCTCCTCCCTCCCTCCCTCCTCCTCCCCCTCCCTCCTCCCTGCCTCCTCCCTCCTCCCTCCCAGTCAGTCCCTCCTCCTCCCTCCTCCTCCTCCCTCCCTCCTCCCTCCCACTCAGTCCCTCCTCCCTCCTCCTCCTCCCTCCCTCCCACTCAGTCCCGCCTCCTCCCTCCCTCCCTCACTCCTCCCTCCCACTCAGTCCCTCCTCCTCCCTCCCTCCCACTCAGTCCCTCCCTCACTCTCCCTCCTCCCTCCCACTCAGTCCCTCCCTCACTCCCTCCTCCCTCAAACTCAGTCACTCCTCCTCCCCCCTCCCTCCTCCCTCCCCCCTCCTCCCTCCTCCTCCCCCCTCCCTCCCTCCTCCCTCCCCCCTCCTCCCTCCTCCTCCCCCCCTCCCTCCCTCCTCCCTCCCTCCTCCCTCCCCCCTCCTCCCTCCTCCTCCCTCCCCGTCTCTCCCCATCTTTCTCTCTAACAGGTGTATGTGTAATTCCATTATGATTGAGACGATGTCATCCACCTCTGAACTCCATTATCACCATGGGAACAGACTGACAGTTCTCATTACACACTCCTAATCCACAATTTAACTACACAGGCGAGAGAGAGAGAGAGAGAGAGCGAGAGAGAGAGAGAGAGAGAGATGGGGGGAGGGGGAGAACGGGGGAGAGAGCCAGAGAGAGAGAGAGGGAGTGAGGGAGAGGAGGGGAAGAAAGCGAGAGAGAGGGAGCGAGGGAGAGGAGGGGAATAGAGCGAGAGAGAGGGAGCGAAAGAAAAGGGGGGAAGAGAGTGAGAGAGAGGGAGTGAGAGAGGGAGAAGAGGGGAAGAGAGCTAGGGAGTGAGAGAGGGAGCGTGTGAGAGAACAGCTATGACAATTCCTACTTCACCCATGTAAAGTAAAGTTTTCCATCACATAACTATGACCTGCTACAGTAGCTACAGTATGATGGTCTATTGTACTTCAAAATATGTGGAGGCAGGTTGCTTAGGAATCAAAACCTTCTCAAACAGCCTAGTTCAAACTCTTAGAGGTGAATAACAATGTTATTAATAACAACAACAATGTTGGAGAATAATAATAATAATAATAATAATAATAATAATAGTAATAATAATAATAATAGTAATAATAATAATCATACCCAATGTGGTTTGTAAAGTATTGGATTCTTCATAACACGAAGACATTAACCCACTCAACTTCCTTTTCAAGCTTTCTTTTTTTATTATAAAAGCAAGATTTGCTTGTTCGATCCCAGACTGTGTCACAACCGGCCGTGACTGGCTTGGCCCAGCGTCGTCCGGGTTATGGGAGGGTTTGGCTGCGGAGTGGGGGGGGCTTAATTTGGCTCATTCTAGCGACTCCTTGTGGCGGGCCGGGGCGCCTGCAGGCTGACCCCGGTCGTCAGTTAAACGGTGTTTTCTCCGACACATTGGTGCAGCTGGTTTCTGGGGTTAAGCGGGCGGGTGTTAAAGCGCGGTTTGGTGGATCACGTTTCGGAGGATGAATGACTTTGGGGAGTTACCAGCAATGAGACAAGATTGAAATTAGGAGAAAAAAAGGGGGTAAAATAAGCACTAAAAATATAATAATAATAAAAATAATAATAATTCCAGTATGTGGTTGTCGGCAATTGTTGAACTGATGATAGGTGGGGTGTATGTTGTTTACCTCCAATCAAGTTAACTTGCGAAGTTTCATTGACATTGGTGTCACATTGGCTTAGATGTGATGGTAGGAAGATTTGAATTTAACATTGAGCATCAACCTGAGCCTACTATCAGCATCCTGTCTATTCAGTCCAAATGAAGAAACTCAAACTCATTATTTCACTAATGTAGCAGAAGAACAAATACTGGCAAATGTCAAACCCAATCTGCACCCAGACGCTCTCATTTTACCTGGCTGGGAGATAAAACAGGGAAGGGATATGAGGGAAGGGTGAGGGCAGACACTGTTGTTTGTAATAAGCGGTGAAATGAACATGATGAAATCTCTTTATCTTTGTAAGTGTCTGTCCAAATTACTTTTCCACTGACCCTCTGACCCCATACCAAGTCAATTTGTCTATTCCCTCACTCTCTCTGTCTCTCTGTCTCTCTGTCTCTCTCTGTCTCGCTTTCTCTCTGTCTCTCTGTCTCTCTGTCTCTCTGTCTCATTTTCTCTCTGTCTCTCTCTCTCTCTGTCTCTCTCTCTGTCTCTCTCTCTCTCCCTCTCTCTCACTTTCTCCTCCCCATCTCCCCGCCCCCTTCTCCTCCACATCTCTCCACCCCCCTTCTCCTCCCCATCTCTCCACCCCCCTTCTCCTCCCCATCTCCCCACCCCCCTTCTCCTCCCCATCTCCCCACCCCCCTTCTCCTCCCCATCTCCTCCACCCCCCTTCTCCTCCCCATCTCCCCGCCCCCTTCTCCTCCCCATCTCTCCAAACCCCTTCTCCTCCCCATCTCCCCACCCCCCTTCTCCTCCCCATCTCTCCACCCCCCTTCTCCTCCCCATCTCCCCGCCCCCTTCTCCTCCCCATCTCCCCGCCCCCTTCTCCTCCCCATCTCCCCACCCCCCTTCTCCTCCCCATCTCTCCACCCCCCTTCTCCTCCCCATCTCCCCGCCCCCTTCTCCTCCCCATCTCCCCGCCCCCTTCTCCTCCCCATCTCCCCGCCCCCTTCTCCTCCCCATCTCCCCACCCCCCTTCTCCTCCCCATCTCTCCACCCCCCTTCTCCTCCCCATCTCCCCGCCCCCCTTCTCCTCCCCATCTCCCCACCCCCCTTCTCCTCCCCATCTCTCCACCCCCCTTCTCCTCCCCATCTCCCCGCCCCCTTCTCCTCCCCATCTCCCCGCCCCCTTCTCCTCCCCATCTCCCCGCCCCCTTCTCCTCCCCATCTCCCCACCCCCCTTCTCCTCCCCATCTCTCCACCCCCCTTCTCCTCCCCATCTCCCCGCCCCCTTCTCCTCCCCATCTCCCCACCCCCCTTCTCCTCCCCATCTCTCCACCCCCCTTCTCCTCCCCATCTCCCCGCCCCCTTCTCCTCCCCATCTCCCCGCCCCCTTCTCCTCCCCATCTCCCCGCCCCCTTCTCCTCCCCATCTCCCCACCCCCCTTCTCCTCCCCATCTCTCCACCCCCCTTCTCCTCCCCATCTCCCCGCCCCCTTCTCCTCCCCGTCTCCCCGCCCCCCTTCTCCTCCCCGTCTCCCCGCCCCCTTCTCCTCCCCGTCTCCCCGCCCCCTTCTCCTCCCCATCTCCCCACCCCCCTTCTCCTCCCCATCTCTCCACCCCCCTTCTCCTCCCCATCTCCCCGCCCCCCTTCTCCTCCCCATCTCCCCGCCCCCTTCTCCTCCCCATCTCCCCGCCCCCTTCTCCTCCCCATCTCCCCGCCCCCTTCTCCTCCCCATCTCTCCACCCTTTTCCCTGTTTCCCTCACTTGTTTTACTCATTTTTGCAACCCCCTCATCATTCTTTCTCCCCTTGACCATCTCTTCAAAGATAACAGAGAAACTGTGCAGCTACACCACGTTCAGTCATGTTACTTAATTAGCTAACTGGCTAGCTAACTGGCTAGCTAACTGGCTAGCTAACTGGCTCTGGCTGGCTAACTGGCTGGCTAACTGGCTAGCTAACTGGCTGGCTAACTGGCTGGCTAACTGGCTGGCTAACTGGCTGGCTAACTGGCTGGCTAGCTAACTGGCTAGCTAACTGGCTAGCTAACTGACAACTTTGTATTTATTTAACTAGGCAAGTCAGTTAAGAACAAATTCTTATTTACAATGACGGCCTGATTTACCAGTAGCATATAAACATTTGTTGGCACAGAAAGAAAGAGGTATCGAAAATGATTGATCAAATTCCTTCTGCCACTATCTGACTGGGTTAATATTTTTTTTATTTTACTTTTATATTACATTTTAGTCATTTAGCAGACGCTCTTATCCAGAGCGATTTACAGTAGTGAATGCATACATTTCATAATTTTTTCTGTTTGTATTTTTGTACTGGCCCCCCATGGGAATCAAACCCACAACCCTGGCGTTGCAAACAACATGCTCTACCAACTGAGCCACAGAGAAGACTATGCAAGTCAGTTAAGAACAAATTCTTATTTACAATGACGGCCTAGGAACAGCTGGTAAAGCACCTTGTTCAGGGGCAGAACGACAGATTTTTACCTTGTCAGCTCGGGGATTTGATCTTGCAACACTTTCGGTTCCTAGTTCAACGCTCTAACCACTAGACTACCTGCCGCCCCAAATATAATAACTTAATATTAAGTTAATATGGATCCATTGTCTTAGGCTCTTGGACTGGGATTCAACCACTGGGACTCTGATTTCAGCCATAGTGACTTGTGACTCGACTCATGACTCAAACATTGGTGACTTTGACTCAACTCAGAGTTAGCCATAGGGACTTATGCTTTAGTGATTAGACTACAACACTGCTGACATTACATGGCTACTAATACTACTGCTACAACTTCCAATTATAGCAACGGGGCCCAGCTTGGATCAAATCAAATGTATTTATAAAGCCCTTCTTACATCAGCTGACATCTCAAAGTGCCATACAAAAACCCAGCCTAAAACCCCAAACAGCAAACAATGCAGGTGTAGAAGCACGGTGGGTAGGAAAAACTCCCTAGAAAGGCCAGAACCCAGGAAGAAACCTAGAGAGGAACCAGGCTATGAGGGGTGGCCGGCCCTCTTCTGGCTGTGCCGGATGGAGATTATAACAGAACATGGCCAAGATGTTCAAATGTTCATAGGTGACCAGCAGGGTCAAATAATAATAATCACAGTGGTTGTCGAGGGTGCAACAGGTCAGCACCTCAGGAGTAAATGTCAGTTGGCTTTTCATAGACGATCATTCAGAGTATCTCTACCAATCCTGCTATCTCTAGACAGCAAGTCTGGGACAGGTAGCAAGTCCGGTGAACAGGTCAGGGTTCCATAGCCGCAGGCAGGACAGTTGAAACTGGAGCAGCATCACGGCCAGGTGGACTGGGGACAGCAAGGAGTCATCATGCCAGGTAGTCCTGAGGCATGGTCCTCGGGCTCAGGTCCTCCGAGAGAAAGAGAGAATGAAAGAGAGAGAATTAGAGCGAGCATACTTAAATTCACACAGGACACCGGATAAGACAGGAGAAATACTCCAGATATAACAGACTGACCCTAGCCCCCCGATACATAAACTATTGTAGCATAAATGCTGGAGGTTGAGACAGGAGGGGTCGGGAGACACTGTGGCCCCATCCGACGGATAAACTTTTCTGCTGCTCTCTCAACAGCATTAAGCAGACAATGTTTACATTGTGATTATACCTCCCTCCCTCAAATAAACGCAGCAAGAGGATTACAACGGCTAATAAAGGAAGCTGAAATCCTGGGGTTTGCCTTTTGTTCCCTCAGTTTTAACCCCATTTAGAAAAAGGTGCTTCATCAATAACCAGGCCATGTTTTGGCCATTTTGCCGCACTATGCAAGACAATTGCAGAACTTCAATCCGGCAAAAAAATAGGCCTATAGTGTACAGTGTCGGGCTATAATGTCATTTTATAACTAGGCCTACCATAAAATAGCTAAGCATTCGTAAAACATGCAGTTATTAATCCAGTCTTGATTCCAGACAAAAGGCTTATAGGGACTTGTCCTTTAGACTATTTAAGACATGAACATCAGCTACCCATCGGCTACCCAAGTTTATTATGAGTTATCGTGAGGCTTTTTGCAAAAGAGAAAAATGCTGATGTAAAGGTACACGTTTTCACAGCAGAAACCAGAAATCACAGCTTCCCCTCAGCATTGACTCTGTACCGGTACCCCCTGTATATAGTCTCCACATTGACTCTGTACCGGTACCCCCTGTATATAGCCTCCACATTGACTCTGTACCGGTACCCCCTGTATATAGTCTCCACATTGACTCTGTACCGGTACCCCTGTATATAGCCTCCACATTGACTCTGTACTGGTACCCCCTGTATATAGCCTCCACATTGACTCTGTACCGTAACACCCTGTATATAGACTCCACATTGACTCTGTACTGGTACCCCCTGTATATAGCCTCCACATTGACTCTGTACCGGTACCCCCTGTATATAGCCTCCACATTGACTCTGTACCGGTAACCCCTGTATATAGCCTCCACATTGACTCTGTACCGTAAAACCCTGTATATAGCCTCCACATTGACTCTGTACCAGAACCCCCTGTATATAGCCTCCACATTGACTCTGTACCGGTACCCCCTGTATATAGCCTCCACATTGACTCTGTACCGTAACACCCTGTATATAGACTCCACATTGACTCTGTACTGGTACCCCATGTATATAGCCTCCACATTGACTCTGTACCGTAACACCCTGTATATAGCCTCCACATTGACTCTGTACCGATACCCCCTGTATATAGCTTCCACATTGACTCTGTACCGTAAAACCCTGTATATAGCCTCCACATTGACTCTGTACCAGAACCCTCTGTATATAGCCTCCACATTGACTCTGTACCGGTACCCCCTGTATATAGCCTCCAGATTGACTCTGTACCGGTACCCCCTGTATATAGCCTCCACATTGACTCTGTACCGTAACACCCTGTATATAGACTCCACATTGACTCTGTACTGGTACCCCATGTATATAGCCTCCACATTGACTCTGTACCGTAACACCCTGTATATAGCCTCCACATTGACTCTGTACCGTAACACCCTGTATATAGCCTCCACATTGACGCACCGTAACACCCTGTATATAGCCTCCACATTGACTCTGTACCGTAACACCCTGTATATAGCCTCCACATTGACTCTGTACCGTAACACCCTGTATATAGCCTCCACATTGACTCTGTACCGTAACACCCTGTATATAGCCTCCACATTGACGCACCGTAACACCCTGTATATAGCCTCCACATTGACTCTGTACCGTAACACCCTGTATATAGCCTCCACATTGACGTACCGTAACACCCTGTATATAGCCTCCACATTGACGTACCGTAACACCCTGTATATAGCCTCCACATTGACGTACCGTAACACCCTGTATATAGCCTCCACATTGACTCTGTACCGTAACACCCTGTATATAGCCTCCACATTGACGTACCGTAACACCCTGTATATAGCCTCCACATTGACTCTGTACCGTAACACCCTGTATATAGCCTCCACATTGACTCTGTACCGTAATACCCTGTATATAGCCTCCACATTGACTCTGTACCGTAACACCCTGTATATAGCCTCCACATTGACTCTGTACCGTAACACCCTGTATATAGCCTCCACATTGACGCACCGTAACACCCTGTATATAGCCTCCACATTGACGTACCGTAACACCCTGTATATAGCCTCCACATTGACTCTGTACCGTAACACCCTGTATATAGTCTCACTTGTTATTTTACTGCTGCTGTTTCGTTATTTGGTACTTTTATTTTCTATTTTCTATTTTTTCACTTAACACTTATTTTTGTATTTTTTTTCATTAACTTCTTAAAGCATTGTTGGTCAGTAAGCATTTCACTGTAAGGTCTGTTGTATTCAGCATTTCACTGTAAGGTCTGTTGTATTCAGCATTTCACTGTAAGGTCTGTTGTATTCAGCATTTCACTGTAAGGTCTACACCTGTTGTATTCGGTGCATGTGACAAATCAAATTTGATTTGATTTGAAAATGTGATTTGATTTGATCACGTATTATCATGACATTTTATTCCACGTGGTGAAACCAGGAAGTGTAGGGTAAATGCAAATAGGATTTTTAAAAAAGGCCCGTTTTGAGAGAGAGAAATAGAGATTGTGAGAGTAACTGAGTATCTATAGTGAGAGATTGCAGTTTATTAATATCAGAAGGCTGTTTGGTCTGTGGGCAGGTAGTGAACCTGATTGCTGAGGGCTTAGATTACTAGTTCAAATCTTAACCTGCCATAAGCTACTTTTGTGTCTCCCCAGTGATAAACATTTTCATATCCACCACTACGTCTCTCACGTAAAGACATTTCAAGTAGCTACACTGAACACCTCGCTGATACTGATTGTGTTAAAGCTACAAACCCAAGAACAATGTCTAAGGAAATGTAACTAACAGTAATAATACTGCACACATATTCAGAAATCTGGGTTGATGGAATCATTGTTACGCATGTCTACTGTCCGTCATTTCCACTGGAGATTGTGACCCCCCCCCCCCCCCCCCCCCCACTGCAGAGTGCACAAAAGTACCAAACGACCAAACGTTTCACAGGGTCAACACAGTTCTCCCCCTGCCCCCCCCCCCCCCCATGCTGCAGAGATAAATCTCTAGACAGGGTTGCCATGTATGCAGTTTTTGTGGTTTATTGAGGTACTTTGAAAACGTTGCCGCAGGTGAAAAGTATATTACCAAGATGGCATTTTCTTTTTTCTTTTTTAAAGACATTAATTTCCCTGTAATCTGCTGAAATTGGGCTAGTTTTCAGGCTTTTAAATGTGGTTTTTTTTGTGTGGATATACTATACACTTTAATTTGACCTGGCAAGCCTGTCTCTGCCTGAGCATGATCACAACTAAAGTAGCTGAGCAGCACGTTTTTAAGGAAGAGGAGGATGGTTGCAGATGTTTGCATTAATGCAAGAAGGTCATGTGTATTTGGTGTATTGGCAAGCCATGCATGTTCTCATTGTCTTTATTTTTATTAATTAATCTTAGCTCACGTATGTCTTTCGATGGTAGCCAACGTGCATTGACAATGTCCGAAAGCCGCATTGTGTCAGATATACTGCGTCATGATATAAATTGAAAATGGTAGGCTTATCCAAACAATTCATGAATGTGCAATTGTTACTTTTCATGCTTCTACCTTAAGTAAGGACAGACGCTGGGAGACAAGAAGCAAGTAAAAGGAGTGAACATTTAATAAATAACTGACATGACACAAACAAGGACAGCGTCTGAACAGGGGAAACATAACGACAATAATGCTGACACGGGGATCAAACCGAGGAACAGACAGATATAGGAGGGGCAATCAACAAAGTAATGGAATCCAGGTGAGTCCAAAGAAGGGCAGGTGTGCTTAACGATGGTGACAGGTGTGCTTAACGATGGTGACAGGTGTGTGTAATGATGGTGACAGGTGTTAGTAATGATGGGAATTCGAGCGCCAGGAAGGGGGAGCCGAAGCAGGCGTGACACCTTATACTTATTTACTGCTTGGTAATGTTAGTGATTGACGTTGAACTACTAAATCAGAGCAGCTAGCTAACGGTTAGCGTCCTAGCTAATGTTTAGCGTGCTAGCTAACGGTTAACATGCTAGCTAATGATTTGCGTGCTAGTTAACGGTTAGCTATGGTGGAAAGGTAATAAGTTTAGCATAATTGGTAAACGTGTCTTTGATTCAGAATACATGATTGTGGTGGTGGGGGGGGGGTTCCTAGTTCTTTTGGCTAGCTTTGTTTTGCGGGAATGTTTTTCAAGACTTAGCCTAGTATTTTCTGATTTGCCTAGTATTTAGAGTATACTTGCTTTGCTTTAGCCAAACCACTCATACTGATTCTCTTCTAGTCCATCCGTAAAAGCAGATTCAGCTTTAGTTGCATCCAGGAACTTGCATAGTGTACTTATGTTATGCTTACACTTCCTGTTTTACCTTGAAAATCGTCTTTAAAAAGGAAATTTGAATAGATGTTTGTTGCACCTCTATTAGCCAATGATAACAGTCATTGTTGTCCCCCAGCACCTCTATTAGCCAATGGTAACAGTCATTGGTGTCCCCCAGCACCTCTATTAGCCAATGATAACAGTCGTTGGTGTCCCCCAGCACCTCTATTAGCCAATGATAACAGTCGTTGGTGTCCCCCAGCCAAGCTCCTACGTTGTGTGCCCGATCACGTCATTCTATTAAGTCTTAAAACTATTTGTTTTATTTTTTACTTGTCTTCTTTTACAAAGGCACTGCAGAGACTAAGAAAGATGCATGGAAACTCTAAAGAAACATCATTCAACTTGCGAGGCCAGAATTGAAAAAGAAATGATAAAATCCCGACGCCTAGGTTTGTCAGTTGTTTAGAATGAGTGACGTCATGGAGGGCGAAGCTCTTATTACCCAGAATGAAAAAAAAAAGTTTAAGCTTGTCCGAGACTTCCGAGTCATGTACCGTCTTCGCTGGAACGAAATGATCTCTTCTGCTGTGTATTGTACACTTGAACAGAAGAAATGGAACGCACCGCAGCTTATTCAATTAGCAGATGACGTTGAAAGAAAATGTACACATGTACTCAGATGAAAAGCAGAAACAACAATCAGGAACAAATCTCCACTTAACAAAGATGTTGCGGTGTTGCAAACAGAGGATGAGAGACTCCTCTATGCGCATTTTCAACACATCGAAACCTGTGGGATGTGTGGCAGGAAGGTTGCTGTAATCCTCATGCCAGTGATGGTGGAATCTTTAGAGATGCTTATCAAAGAGCGGTGCTCATGTGGAGTGAGCGAAGGAAATATCTACTTATTTGCCAGGCCAGGATATGATACACATTTTCAGGGGGAATGACTGCATCCACATCTATGCCTAAACAACGTGGTTCCAAGTTTCCTGAAGCAATGTCATAAAGTTAACTAGGTAAAAACAGGTCGGCGCCTTCTCCGAAGTGTTAAATACATCTCAGTGATGCAGAACAGGACCAATTTCCTGACTTCTTTGGGTCACGACATTTCGCATTCCGTCTAAAGTTCTACCGTCTTCCAGAAGGAACGCTTCCGTTGGCAAAAAACAAGTAAAACACTGACGGCGTGTGAACAGGGAAGATTGGCCAAGTTCAAGGGGAAAACTCTGGATCAAATAACCATCCGCCCCAAGTAGGAAGTTTACCTCCAGTGTTTACACTTTGATTTTGTTTTTGCACAGATTTAGCTTGCCTCAATTTACCATTCTTCTTTTGGCTGTCTTTAGGAAATGAGCATGGCTGAAAATAATGAGGCTTTAGACTCTATCAGAGAGTGACTGAGAGAGAGAGAGAGAGAGAGAGAGAGAGAGAGAGAGAGAGAGAGAGAGAGGAGTCGTCGTCTGGAGAATCCTTTGCTCCTACGGCCTATTTATTGCCATACCTCCTCATGCAATTTGCACACACTGTATATAGACTTTCTTTTCTTTTTTTCTTTTATTGTATTATTGACTGTATGTTTTGTTTACTCCATGTGTAACTCTGTGTTGTTGTTTGTGTCGCACTGCTTTGCTTTATCTTGGCCAGGTCTCAGTTGTAAATGAGAATGTGTTCTCAACTAGCCTACCTGGTTAAATAAAGGTGAAATAAAATACAAATAAAACATTTTTAATAAAGAAGATCTGACAGGTATGTCTGTACCTTAATAAATACACATGGACTTATTCGTAATTACAATGTCCTGTAAAAAAAATACAATTACATGTTTTCCACTGTTGGTTTCCAGGGGAGATGTCAACGATTCGGGTCAAACAGCCAATGAACAAGGGAAAGCTGGGTTACAGAGAGAGGCTCACACGATAAGCATGTTTCCTGCTGCCCTCAGTCAGTGCATTTTCACTCTTGTAGTAGTGTCAACTTTGCCGGTCCAGATCAATCGTTCATTTGAGCGTTGCAATGCGCTTTCCCTTCTCACTACATGACTGTATCAACCTGTAGGGTGTTGGGTGGCTGTAGACGTCCCTCTCAGGCCACATTCAATAGGATTTGAATGGCACAGCTGTTATAAACCTGCATTTAGACAGTTATTGCTTAGGATGGACCTTGAACAGAGAGACGGGGGAAAATTGGCAGGGATCAAAAATACATCCAATTCTAAAGAGTGTGTTCCCTGAATATAATGTATTGTAATGTAATGTATTGTGATGTAATGTATTGTGATGTGATGTAATGTGATGTATTGTGATGTAATGTGATGTAATGTAATGTAATGTATTGTGATGTAATGTATTGTGATGTGATGTAATGTGATGTATTGTGATGTAATGTGATGTAATGTAATGTATTGTGATGTGATGTAATGTATTGTGATGTAATGTATTGTGATGTAATGTGATGTAAAGAGAGAGCCTGCAGAGTTCTGTCCTACTATCCAGGTCTGTACCCAAACAATTTGAACTTCTACTTTTAAAAATCCATCTCTCTAAAAACAAGTCTCTCACCGTTGCCGCCTGCTATAGACCCCCCTCTGCCCCCAGCTGTGCTCTGGACACCATATGTGAATTGATTGCCCCCCATCTATCTTCAGAGCTCGTGCTGCTAGGTGACCTAAACTGGGACATGCTTAACACCCCAGCCATCCTACAATCTAAGCTTGATGCCCTTAATCTCACAAAAATTATCAATGAACCTACCAGGTACAACCCCAAAGGCGTAAACACGGGCACCCTCATAGATATCATCCTAACCAACTTGCCCTCTAAATACACCTCTGCTGTTTTCAACCAAGATCTCAGCGATCATTGCCTGCATCCGTAATGGGTCAGCGGTCAAACGACCTCCACTCATCACTGTCAAACGCTCCCTGAAACATTTCAGTGAGCAGGCCTTTCTAATCGACCTGGCCCGGGTATCGTGGAAGGATATTGACCTCATCCCATCAGTAGAGGATGACTGGTTCTTTTTTTTAAATGCCTTCCTCACCATCTAAAATAAGTATGCCCCATTCAAGAAATTTAGAACCAGGAACAGATATAGCCCTTGGTTCTCTCCAGACCTGACTGCCCTTAACCAACACAAAAACATCCTGTGGCGGTCTGCATTAGCATCGAACAGCCCCGTGATATGCAACTTTTCAGGGAAGTAAGAAACCAATATACACAGGCAGTTAGAAAAGCCAAGGCTAGTTTTTTCAAGCAGAAACTTGCTTCCTGCAACACAAACTCAAAAATTTTCTGGGACACTAAAGTCCATGGAGAATAAGAGCACCTCCTCCCAGCTGCCCACTGCACTGAGGATAGGAAACTCTGTCACCTCCGATAAATCCACTATAATTGAGAATGTCAATAAGCATTTTTCTACGGCTGGCCATGCTTTCCACCTGGCTACCCCTACCGCGGTCAATAGCACTGCACCCCCCCCCCACAGCTACGCACCCAAGCCTTCCCCATTTCTCCTTCTCCCAAATCCAGTCAGCTGATGTTCTAAAAGAGCTGCAAAATCTGGACCCCTACAAATCAGCCGGGCTAGACAATCTGGACCCTTTCTTTCTAAAATGATCTGCCAAAATGTTTGCAACCCCTATTACTAGCCTGTTCAACCTCTCTTTCGTGTCGTCTGAGATTCCAAAAGATTGGAAAGCAGCTGCTGTCATCCCCCTCTTCAAAGGAGGGGACACTCTTGACCCAAACTGCTACAGACCTATATCTATCCTACCCTGCCTTTTTAAGGTCTTCAAAAGCCAAGTCAACAAACAGATTACCGACCATTTCGAATCCCACCGCACCTTCTCTGCTATGCAATCTGGTTTCAGAGCTGGTCATGGTTGTACCTCAGCCACGCTCAAGGTCCTAAATGATATCGTAACCGCCACCGATAAGAAACAATACTGTGCTGCCGTATTCATTGACCTGGCCAAGGCTTTCGACTCTGTCAATCACCACATCCTCATCGGCAGACTCAATAGCCTTGGTTTCTCAAATGATTGACTCGCCTGGTTCACCAACTACTTCTCTGATAGAGTTCAATGTGTCAAATCAGAGGGCCTGTTGTCCGGGCCTCTGGCAGTCTCTATGGGGTTGCCACGGGGTTCAATTCTTGGGCCAACTCTTTTCTCTGTATACATCAATGATGTCGCTCTTGCTGCTGGTGAGTCTCTGATCCACCTCTACGTAGAAGACACCATTCTGTATACTTCTGGCCCTTCTTTGGACAATGTGTTAGCAAACCTTCAGACGAGCTTCAATGCCATACAACTCTCCTTCCGTGGCCTCCAACTGCTCTAAAATACAAGTAAAACTAAATGCATGCTCTTCAACCGATCGCTGCCTGCACCTGCCCGCCCGTCCAGCATCACTACTCTGGACGGTTCTGACTTAGAATATGTGGACAACTACAAATACCTAGGTGTCTGGTTAGACTGTAAGCTCTCCTTCCAGACTCACATTAAACATCTCCAATCCAAAGTTAAATCTAGAATTGGCTTCCTATTTCACAACAAAGCATCCTTCACTCATGCTGCAAAACATACCCTCGTAAAACTGACCGTCCTACCGATCCTCGACTTCAGCGATGTCATTTACAAAATAGCCTCCAATACTTTACTCAATAAACTGGATGCAGTCTATCACAGTGCCATCTGTTTTGTCACCAAAGCCCCATATACTACCCACCACTGCGACCTATACTCTTTCGTTGGCTGGCCCTCGCTTCATACTCGTCGCCAAACCCACTGGCTCCAGGTCATCTACAAGACCCTGCTAGGTAAAGTCCCCCCTTATCTCTCAGCTCACTGGTCACCATAGCAGCACCCACCTGTAGCACGCGCTCCAGCAGGTATATCTCTCTGGTCACCCCCAAAGCCAATTCCTCCTTTGGCCGCCTTTCCTTCCAGTTCTCTGCTGCCAATGACTGGAACGAACTACAAAAATCACTGAAACTCGAAACACTTATCTCCCTCACTAGCTTTAAGCACCAGCTGTCAGAGCAGCTCACAGATTACTGCACCTGTACATAGCCCATCTATAATTTAGCCCAAACAACTACCCCTTCCCCTACTGTATTTATTTATTTATTTATTTTGCTCCTTTGCACCCCATTATTTTTATTTCTACTTTGCACTTTCTTCCACTGCAAATCTACCATTCCAGTGTTTTACTTGCTATATTGTATTTACTTTACCACCATGGCCTATTTTGCCTTTACCTCCCTTATCTCACCTCATTTGCTCACATTGTATATAGACTTATTTTTCTACAGTATTATTGACTGTATGTTTGTTTTACTCCATGTGTAACTCTGTATTGTTGTATGTGTCGAACTGCTTTGCTTTATCTCGGCCAGGTCGCAATTGTAAATGAGAACTTGTTCTCAACTTGCCTACCTGGTTAATTAAAGGTTTAATAAATAAAGTAATGTGATTTAATGCATTGTGATGTAATGTAATTTAATGTATTGTGATGTAATGTGATTTAATGTATTGTGATGTAATGTAATGTATTGTGATGTATTGTGATTTAATGTATTGTGATGTAATGTGATTTAATGTATTGTGATGTAATGTAATGTGATTTAATGTATTGTGATGTGATTTAATGTATTGTGATGTAATGTGATTTAATGTATTGTGATGTATTGTGATTTAATGTATTGTGATGTAATGTGATTTAATGTATTGTGATTTAATGTATTGTGATGTGATTTAATGTATTGTGATGTAATGTAATGTGATGTGATTTAATGTATTGTGATGTGATTTAATGTATTGTGATGTAATGTAATGTGATTTAATGTATTGTGATTTAATATATTGTGATGTAATGTGATTTAATGTATTGTGGTGTAATGTAATGTGATTTAATGTATTGTGATTTAATGTATTGTGATGTAATGTGATTTAATGTATTGTGATGTATTGTGATTTAATGTATTGTGATGTAATGTGATTTAATGTATTGTGATTTAATGTATTGTGATGTGATTTAATGTATTGTGATGTAATGTAATGTGATGTAATGTATTGTGATGTAATGTGATGTAATGTGATGCGATGGGATGTGATGTGCTGTTATGTAATGTGATTCCTGTTGTGGATCACAGGACACGGTGTGCTCTACTCTCTCTGTGTGTGTGTGTGTGTGTGTGTGTGTGTGTGTGTGTGTGTGTGTGTGTGTGTGTGTGTGTGTGTGTGTGTGTGTGTGTGTGTGTGTGTGTGTGTGTGTGTGAGAAAGAGAGAGCGCGAGAGAGAGAGAGAGAGAGAGAGAGAGAGAGAGACCATCTTAGGGTTGTAATTAAGATTGGAGTGATTGATTGGCCGATAAACTTGGAGTCCAGTGTAATTAAGAAAGAAGCTTTGATATACAGTAGCAGTCAAAAGTTTGGACACACCTACTCATTCAAGGGTTTTTTATTTATTTTTTTACAATTTTCTACATTGTGGAATAATAGTGAAGACATCAAAACTATGAAATAACACATGGAATCATGTAGTAACCAAAAAAGTGTTAAACAAATCAAATTATATTTTATTTTTGCGATTCTTCGAAGTAACCACCCTTTGCTTTGATGACAGCTTTGCACACTCTTGGCATTCTCTTAACCAGCTTCATGAGGTAGTCACCTGGAATGCATTTCAATCAACAGGTGTGCTTTCTTAAAAGTTAATTTGTGAAATGTCTTTCCTTCTTAATGCGTTTGAGCCAATCAGTTGTGTTGTGACAAGGTAGGGGTGGTATACAGAAGATAGCCCTATTTGGTAAGATACCAAGTCCATATTATAGCAAGAACAGCTCAAATAAGCAAAGAGAAATGACAGTCCATCATTACTTTAAGACATGGTCAGTCAATCAGGAACATTTCAAGAACTTTGAAAGTTTCTTCAAGTGCAGTAGCAAAAACCATCAAGCGCTACGATGAAACTGGCTCTCATGAGGACCGCCACAGGAAAGGAAGACTCAGAGTTTCCTCTGCTGCAGAGGATAAGTTAGAGTTACCAGCCTCAGAAATTGCAGCCCAAATAAATGCTTCACAGAGTTCAAATAACAGACACATCTCAACATCAACTGCTCAGAGGAGACTTTGTGAATCAGGCCTTCATGGTCAAATTGCTGCAAAGAAACCACTACTAAAGGACACCAATAAGAAAAATAAACTAGCTTGGGCCAAGAAACACGAGCAATGGACATTAGACCGGTGGAAATCTGTCCTTTGGTCTGATAAGTCCAAATTTGAGAATTTTAGTTCCAACCGCCATGTCTTTGTGAGATGCAGAGTAGGTGAACGGATTATCTCTGCATGTGTGGTTCCCACCGTGAAGCATGGAGGTGGTGGTGTGATGGTGCTTTGCTGGTGACACTGTCGGTGAAAGAATCCACTACTAAAGGACATCTGCTAATTTCATAGCTGATCTATCACCCCCCCCCCCCCCCCCCCCCACCCCGCCAAAAAAACATCAAGACGTTCATGAGAAATGTACGGAGCAGCAGATTCCAGATAATACAGATCACAATACAGATCAAACCTCAAAACACAGAAATTCTCTGACACCAATAAATCAATCAAATGTATTTATAAAGCCCCTCTTCCATCATCTGATGTGACAAAGTGCTGTACAGAAACCCAGCCTAAAACCCCAAACAGCAAGCAATGCAGATGTAGAAGCACGGAGGCTAGGAAAAACTCCCTAAAAAGGCAGGAACCTAGGAAGAAACCTAGAGAGGAACCAGGCTATGAGGGGTGGCCAGTCCTCTTCTGGCTGTGCCGGGTAGAGATTATAACAGAACATGGCCAAGATGTTCAAATGTTCATAGATGACCAGCAGGGTCAAATAATAATAATCACAGTAGTTGTAGAGGGTGCAACAGTTCAGCACCTCAGGAGTAAATGTCAGTTGGCTTTTCATAGCCGATCATTCAGAGTATCTCTACCGCACCTGCTGTCTCTAGAGAGTCGAAAACAGCAGGTCTGGGACAGGTAGCACGTCCGGTGAACAGGTCAGGGTTCCATAGCCGCAGGCAGAACAGTTGAAACTGGAGCAGCAGCACGGCCAGGTGGACTGGGGACAGCAAGGAGTCATCAGGCCAGATAGTCCTGAGGCATGGCCCTAGGGCTCAGGTCTTCCGAGAGAGAGAAAGTGAGAGAAAGAGAGAGAAAATTACAGAGAGCATACTTAAATTCACACAGGACCACGGATAAGACAGGAGAAATACTCCAGATATAACAGACTGACCCTAGCCCCCCCCGACACATAAACTACTGCAGCATAAATACTGGAGGATGAGACGGGAGGGGTCAGGAGACACTGTGGCCCCATCCGACGATAACCCCGGACATGACCAAACAGGCAGGATACAACCCCATGCTCACAAACACTCACAAACATGTGAACATGCAAGTTCATGGTTGCGAGATTTACAAAGGAGAATAGCACACTGATAGTAGTGCAACTCAATGATGAGTAAATGGCTCCCTCTGCTGGACTGGACTGTACATTTCATGAGGCTTTAGTAACTCGGGCTGCGTTCCAATTCTCTACCCGACCTATGCACTATGCAGATTTGACAAGCCTAAACAAAATGGTAGAAGTTTTCCCCTAGCCTGTCAGAGGGCAAGATCAAGCTCCTACCAGATTGCATACACCTGTCACATCTCCACAAGTGCATAAGGCCTATCCAGGGACTGTGGGTCGATTGGGTCTGAGTGTGCTGTTTTACATAAACCTTCGTGGATTTAAAAGGAATGGACCGGCGTGAGGTATATGGTGGAACATCCCTCCATCCATTATTTCACCAATCCAATGCTTTGGATTAACTATGTCTACAGTATCAGAGGTTAAACTGGAACTGAATCAAACAGCCCATGTCTATCAGAGGTTAAACCCGAACTGAATCAAACAGCCCATGTCTACAGTATCAGAGTCTAAACGAACTGAATCAAACAGCCCATGTCTATCAGAGGCTTAACCGGAAATGAATCAAACAGCGTTTATTATCTATGCATAGTGACTTCACCCCTACCTACATTGACTCGGTACCGGTACCCCCTGTACATAGCCTCATTACTAACCTGTACCCCCACACATTGACTCTGTACTGGTACCCCCTGTATATAGCCTCATTACTAACCTGTACCCCCACACATTGACTCTGTACCGGTACCCCCTGTATATAGCCTCCACATTGACTCTGTACCTGTACCCCCTGTATAAAGCCTCCACATTGACTCTGTACCGGTACCCCCTGTATATAGCCTCCACATTGACTCGGTACCGGTACCC
Source organism: Salmo trutta (assembly GCF_901001165.1). Lineage (NCBI taxonomy): Eukaryota > Metazoa > Chordata > Actinopteri > Salmoniformes > Salmonidae > Salmo > Salmo trutta. The sequence continues at coordinate 4,153,436 of NC_042975.1, read as the reverse complement.
CCTGTATATAGCCTCCACATTGACTCTGTACCGGTACCCCATGTATATAGCCTCCACATTGACTCTGTACCGGTACCCCCTGTATATAGCCTCCACATTGACTCTGTACCGGTACCCCATGTATATAGCCTCCACATTGACTCTGTACCGGTACCCCATGTATAGACTCATTATTGTTATGCTATTGTGCTACTTTTCATAATTGTATTACTTTAGTTTATTTGGTAAATCTTTTCTTAACTCTTCTTGAACTGCACTGATGGTTAAGGGCTTGTAAGTAAGTATTTCACTGTAAGGTCTAGACTTGTTGTATTCGTGACGAATAGAGTTTGATTTGATCAATCTCCCTCTCCCTCTTCATCTCCCTCTCCCTCTTCCCCTCTCTATCTCCCTCTCCCTCTTCCCCTCTCTATAGCCCTCTCCCTCTCTATCGCCCTCTCCCTCTTCCCCTCTCTATATCCCTCTCCCTCTTCCCCTCTCTATATCCCTCTCCCTCTTCCCCTCTCTATATCCCTCTCCCTCTTCCCCTCTCTATATCCCTCTCCCTCTTCCCCTCTCTATATCCCTCTCCCTCTTCCCCTCTCTATAGCCCTCTCCCTCTTCCCCTCTCTATATCCCTCTCCCTCTTCCCCTCACTCCTCTCTATCTCCCTCTCCTTCTTCCCCTCTCTATATCCCTCTCCATTTCTCCTCTCTATATCTCTCCCTCTTCCCCTCTCTATATCTCTCTTCCCCCTCTCTCCCCGCCTCTCAGGTGAATAAGTTGTTTCTGTGGGAGTGTTTGTACAGGAAGCAGCGCTGTCTCTCTCCCTGGTCCTCTTTGTTCATCTGGGTTGTGCTGCGGAACCGCAGCGAGACGGCCGTCTACTTCTGTGAGATGTAGGAATGATAAACAACATGATCACTGAAAATCCTGGTGCTGGATCCCTATAAGGAATCCGTAAAAAATGACAGCACATTTAACAATGCAATGATGCGTTTTAAGAGACAAAATTATTTATCTCCCTCTCTTTTTCTCTCTCTCTCTCTCTCTCTCTCTCTCTCTCTCTCCTAATAAAGCAAAAATCTATCTCTCATCTGTCGCTCTGTGTCTCCCTCCTTCCCTCTCTCCCTCTCTCTCTCTCTCTCCCGCTCTCCCCTAATAAATATAAAATCTGTCTCTTCTGTCGCTCTGTCTGTCTGTCTCTCTCTCCCTCCTCCTCGCTCTTTCCCAGTCAGGGGAGTCTGTACTCAGGGCTCTGACAGTCTGTAAGATGCTGAGGGAGCTGTCAAATAGGGAGAGAGACCAAGCTATCCATGAAGGAGTTTTCCCAGAAGTTTGATAACCTAGCCAAAGGTAGTGCTGCTTGCGTCTGTGTCTGTGCCTGTGTCTATGTCTGTGCGTCTGTGTGTGTGTGTCTGTGTCTGTGTGCGTATTTGTCTGTGACTGTGTCTGTGTGTCTGTGTCTGTGTCTGTGTGTGTCTGTGTCTGTTTTGTTTGTCAGTCATCTATACAAAACTAACCAGACCCTTAGATATTCAGAGTTTGTGTATTGCAACATGGAGGATAGTTAATTAAATTTTAACTCAGCAAAAAAAATTCCTTGAAATGTTTGTAGAAAAATAGATATTAAATGGGAAATATTTTTGTTGTTGTAATGTTCAATTAACAAGAAAAACATTGTACTAACTAAGAATAAAGTCATTGTCAATCATTGTCATCAGCGCATTATGTCACGGTCAGGTCTGAGAAGCATATCTACAGTTAATCTAATCTCATCTCCCAGAGGAGCCCGCTGGGTGACAGATGTACCAGACTGCACCTGGGCCCGACCTCAGCATCATTGTACGAGATGTCCTCATGCAGCCTGTCAGAAAAAATGCAGTCATGCACACACTTCAAAAAAAGTAATGTATACACATGATATAGTAGAGGCTCCCGAGTGGCACAGCGGTCTAAGGCTCTGCATCTCAGTGTTAGAGGCGTCACTACAGACCCTGGTTCAGCGGTCTAAGACTCTGCATCTCAGTGTTAGAGGCGTCACTACAGACCCTGGTTCAGCGGTCTAAGACTGCATCTCAGTGTTAGAGGCGTCACTACAGACCCTGGTTCAGCGGTCTAAGACTCTGCATCTCAGTGTTAGAGGCGTCACTACAGACCCTGGTGCAGCGGTCTAAGGCTCTGCATTTCAGTGTTAGAGGCGTCACTACAGACCCTGGTTCAGCGGTCTAAGACTCTGCATCTCAGTGCTAGAGGCCTCACTACAGACACCCTGGCACAGCGGTCTAAGACTCTGCATCTCAGTGCTAGAAGCGTCACTACAGACCCTGGTTCAGCGGTCTAAGACTGCATCTCAATGCTAGAGGCGTCACTACAGACCCTGGTTCAGCGGTCTAAGACTCTGCATCTCAGTGCTAGAGGCGTCACTACAGACCCTGGTTTAGCTGTCTAAGGCACTGCATCTCAGTGCTAGAGGCGTCACTACAGACCCTGGTTCAGCGGTCTAAGACTCTGCATCTCAGTGCTAGAGGCGTCACTACAGACCCTGGTTCAGCGGTCTAAGACTCTGCATCTCAGTGCTAGAGGCATCACTACAGACCCTGGTTCAGCGGTCTAAGACTCTGCATCTCAGTGTTAGAGGCCTCACTACAGACACCCTGGTTCAGCGGCTGGAGGCGTCACTACAGACCCTGGTTCAGCGGCTGGAGGCGTCACTACAGACCCTGGTTCAGCGGTCTAAGACTCTGCATCTCAGTGCTAGAGGCGTCACTAAAGACCCTGGTTCAGCGGTCTAAGACTCTGCATCTCAGTGTTAGAGGCGTCACTACAGACCCTGGTTAAGCGGTCTAAGACTCTGCATCTCAGTGCTAGAGGCATCACTACAGACCCTGGTTCAGCGGTCTAAGACTCTGCATCTCAGTGTTAGAGGCCTCACTACAGACACCCTGGTTCAGCGGCTGGAGGCGTCACTACAGACCCTGGTTCAGCGGCTGGAGGCGTCACTACAGACCCTGGTTCAGCGGTCTAAGACTCTGCATCTCAGTGTTAGAGGCGTCACTACAGACCCTGGTTCAGCGGTCTAAGACTCTGCATCTCAGTGTTAGAGGCGTCACTACAGACCCTGGTTCAGCGGTCTAAGACTCTGCATCTCAGTGCTAGAGGCGTCACCACAGACCCTGGTTCAGCGGTCTAAGACTCTGCATCTCAGTGTTAGAGGCGTCACCACAGACCCTGGTTCAGCGGTCTAAGGCTCTGCATCTCAGTGTTAGAGGCGTCACCACAGACCCTGGTTCAGCGGTCTAAGGCACTGCATCTCAGTGCTAGAGGCGTCACTACAGACCCTGGTTCAGCGGTCTAAGACACTGCATCTCAGTGCTAGAGGCATCACTACAGACCCTGGTTCAGCGGTCTAAGGCACTGCATCTCAGTGCTAGAGGCGTCACTACAGACCCTGGTTCAGCGGTCTAAGGCACTGCATCTCAGTGCTAGAGGCGTCACTATAGACCCTGGTTCAGCGGTCTAAGACACTGCATCTCAGTGTTAGAGGCGTCACTACAGACCCTGGTTCTGAATCCAGGCTGTATCACATCCGGCCGGGATTGGGAGTCCCATAGGGCGGCGCACAATTGGCCCGGCATCGTCCGGGTTTGGCCGGGGTAGGCCGTCAATATAAATACGAATTTGTTCTTAACTGACTTGCCAAGTTAAATAAAGAGTTAAATAAAAATAAATAAATAAAAAATAGTAACTGTTGCTAGTCTTCTTTTTAACACCAGACTAAACATGTAATGAGATAGTTTGTTGTTTGTGATGGTACTCTGGTTCCATCCCGTGCCAACAGTCAATTAATGACGGATGACCTTCTGACCTCATGCTCGCCTGGGGGACCCGGCTGCCATGGCAACAAGCTGCCGGAGTCCGTCATCTACATGGTGAGAAACACATTCACATTTACAGACAGACTCACTATGTTCACTACCATTCACAGACACACTCAGTATGTTCACTAACATTCACATTCACATTCACAGACAGACTCGCTATGTTCACTAACATTCACATTCACAGACAGACTCACTATGTTCACTAACATTCACAGACAGACTCACTATGTTCACTAACATTCACATTCACAGACAGACTCACTATATTCACTAACATTCACATTCACAGCACAGACTCACTATGTTCACTAACATTCACAGACAGACTCACTATGTTCACTAACATACTGGAACATGCTGTTTCAACAAACACATCCAGGCCCAATGTAGTGTGGGGGGGGGTTACATTTCAGTATTTCTCTGTATTTCCTCTGTATTTTCTCTGTATTTTCTTTGTATTTCTCTGTATTTTCTCTGTATTTTCTCTGTATATTCTCTGTATTTCTCTGTATTTTCTCTGTATTTCCTCTGTATTGTCTCTGTATTTTCTCTGTATATTCTCTGTATTTCTCTATTTTTTCTGTATTTCTCTGTATTTCCTCTGTATTTCTCTGTATTTTCTCTGTATTTCCTCTGTATTTCCTCTGTATATTCTCTGTATTTCTCTGTATTTTCTCTGTATTTCCTCTGTATTTTCTCTGTATTTCTCTGTATTTTCTCTGTATTTCCTCTGTATTTCCTCTGTATTTCCTCTGTATTTCTCTGTATTTTCTCTGTATTTCCTCTGTATTTTCTCTGTATTTCCTCTGTATTGTCTCTGTATTTTCTCTGTATTTCTCTGTATTTTCTCTGTATTTTTCTGTAAAAGAGCCTTCCTATATCTGGATTTGAACATTGAAAATAACAGTTCCACGACAGACACTATCATATTGTTCCAATACTGTGCCATAATGGTATTGCTGTGTCTCTGTATACAGTGAGCTCCAAAAGTATTGGGACACTGTTATTAATGTGTCTCTGTGCTCCAGAACTTTGGATTTAAAATGATACAATGACTATGGGGTTAAAGTGCAGACTGTCAGCTTTAAATTGAGGGTATTTTCATCCATACTGTGTGAACCGTTTAGAAATTGCAGCACTTTTTGTACATAGTCCCCAAATTTTAGGGGACCAAAAGTATTGTGACGAATTCACTTATATGTAAGGATCGACGGTGGAGACGAGAAGCAGGTACAGGGAGTGAACATTTAATAACCACAGACAGGGGAAACGGAATCGACATTAATGCTGACACGGGGATGAAACAGAGGAAACAGACATATATATATATATATATATATATATATATATATATATATTATAGGGAGGACAATCGAAATGTGAAGGAGTCTAGGTGAGTCCAGTGAAGCGCTGACACGCGTAATGATGGTGACAGGTGTGCGTAAAGCCCTCGAGTGCCAGAGAGGGAAAGTGGGATCAGGCCTGACATTACAATATGTGTGTATTTGGTCCCATATTCATGGTACTACATCAAGCTGGTGACTCTAATACACATTTGTTGGATGCATTTGTTTTGGTTTGTGTTTCAGATTAATTTGTACCCAATACAAATGAATGATAAATAATCTATTCTGTCATTTTGGAGTCACTTTTATTGTAAATAAGAATCTAATATATTTCTGAACACTACCATGTGGACGCTTTCATGATAATGTATAATCCATCAATTAATCGTGAATAATGATGAGTGAGAAAGTTAGAGGCAGAAATATCATACCTCCCCTGTTATTGTAATGGTGAGAGGTTAGCATGTCTTGGGGTTATGATATAAAATGCTAACCTCCCCTGTTATTGTAATGGTGAGAGGTTAGCATGTCTTGGGGTTATGATATAAAAGGCTAACCTCCCCTGTTATTGTAATGGTGAGAGGTTAGCATGTCTTGGGGTTATGATATAAAAGGCTAACCTCCCCTGTTATTGTAACGGTGAGAGGTTAGCATGTCTTGGGGTTATGATATAAAATGCTAACCTCCCCTGTTATTGTAATGGTGAGAGGTTAGCATGTCTTGGGGTTATGATATAAAATGCTAACCTTCCCTGTTATTGTAATGGTGAGAGGTTAGCATGTCTTGGGGTTATGATATAAAAGGCTAACCTCCCCTGTTATTGTAATGGTGAGAGGTTAGCATGTCTTGGGGTTATGATATAAAAGGCTAACCTCCCCTGTTATTGTAATGGTGAGAGGTTAGCATGTCTTGGGGTTATGATATAAAATGCTAACCTCCCCTGTTATTGTAATGGTGAGAGGTTAGCATGTCTTGGGGTTATGATCGGGTGAAAGTAAGTTGACACAGTCCGGTATGGCGTCCGGCAAAATAAATAGTGTGGGTACGCCATACTGGTAAAACAGGAGCCTATCACAATAAGGAAAACAAAATGTCGAGGAATCTGTAGGCAGCCGATAGCCTCCAAAACAGTGGCGACCCGTCATTCTGTTTTGAGCCCCACATTTTTGGCTTGCCTGTTTTGCATTTTATTTTGGTATTAATACGTGTCACATATCAGTTTGCAAACAATGCAAAACAATGTAACATTTAATCATTGCGTTAATAAAGAAGCATAAATACATGGTCTTTTTTGGGGGTTTTCTTGAGTAAGGCAGATCCAAAAAATGTAGGTGTTTCAGCCTAGCTCAGTGCTTTCTGTGGTGGTGAGGCAGCCAGCGGAAAATACAGAGCATAGAGGTTGGTAATGTTCTCTAGTTGTGCCGTGATTGGCTCAGTGTTCTGTCAGTCATGGGGACACTACGTCACCGCCAAGTCTAAGGGTAGAGCTCGAAAATTCAAGCCCGTTGGGTGCTGCCATAGAGTTACATTAGAAGTGCCCATCCAAGAAGGCATGACGTCAAATCACGTTATATCTACAGCAGCTTTGATTGGACTGATCATGTCAACATCATACTTTCGAAATCTTAGCTAGCAAGCTAGACAAGCAGCCATCATCATGAATCAAGTTGACAATCTCCTAGGCAAATCCTTTTTAATCCTTGTCATATGTAGAGAAATAATGAAGAGAAATTATGGATAAAACGTATCGGTGCTCATCGGCCATTGGACATAAACATTACACAACAAGTTGGAAACCACAAATTCAACAATGAGTTGTTTGGAAGGAATCAGTGGCTAATTGAAAGCATTGCAAAGCAATCATTAGCCTGCCATTCAGTGGAGTGTCTGTTTGGTCCCAAATCTGGGATTAAGGGTTTCTTTTTACAAGCTTAAAATTATAAACATTCAACATTGGCCGTGCTGTCAATGAAACATGATTTGTGCCGCCCTAAACAACTGTTAACTCGGAACTCTGACTTCAGTAAATTTGACTTGTGAGTTCAAGACAGCTGGGAACTCAGGAACTCTGACTTCAGTAAATTTGACTTGTGAGTTCAAGACAGCTGGGAACTCAGGAACTCTGACTTCAGTAAATTTGACTTGTGAGGTCAAGACAGCTGGGAACTCGGGGATAAAACGAGTTCCGACTGGGAAAATACGTTTTGAACGGTCATCCAACTCGGAATTGTACGTCGGGAACTCGGGCCTCTTTCTAGAGCTACGACCTGAAGATCATTGACGTCATCATGATTTGACCTTGTTTTTCCCCCCCAGAGTTCCCAGTTGTCTTGAAAGCACCATAAATCTTGAGAATCACAGACTTTGACGACAAAGTTTGATGACAAAATTTGCCCACAAGAAGGACCACCGCGCCACCTTCCTGTTCAAGTGAGCACAGCACAGCAAGGTGAGTCCAAAACAGTATTCTATGCTGCTGCATAAATGATGTAATATTCCGGGGAGATATGTATACTGTAGCTAAGAAAGTAATACTAAGTGTATGTTGTGTAGTAAGATGTTAGTAGGCAATGTGCCTCACCCTAATAATTTGGTCTATGTACTCCTCTTAATTTCGCCTACTGTTTTGACTTGGTGGTACACATGTAGCCTATAGCCTGTTTTAGAGAAATGTAATCATCGAATATTGTAAGAGCTTTCATTGTCTGCTTATATGCCCCCTTTATTTATCCTACGGTTCTGACTTGGTGTACAGGGAGAATCCTGTAAGAACGGCCCATGTTCTGAATATTTCAAAAGTGCTGAACAAATACTTATATTGACTACATTCCATCCTAGCTCGCTCATTAATGTCTTAATCGAAATTACAGATTGCCTTTTATCATCCCTTTATGCCATAGTTTGTACATCTCAATTGTCAGTAGAATCACATTTGTTTGAGCAAGTCAGCATATTTTACCTTTATTTAACTAGGCAAGTCAGTTAAGAACAAATTGTTATTTACAATGACAGCTTACCCCGGCCCAAACCCTAACTACCTTTCTGGACCTTCTAAACTGCCCCCAACTGCCCCCAACACGCATCCAACATATTACTAATTTATAAAAACAATATCAAAATATTTCTCTCTAAACAAGTGGATTATTTATCTTAAGGCTTTCCTACTTATATATTTAAAAAAAAAATCTAACTTCATTGGAATATATCTACAACTTTTTTTAATTTAATTCATAAAATGTGATAAACTTATCACAAAATCGTTAAGTTTAAATATCTCCAAAAGTTGTGATGACATAGGACATTTTTTTGTTCAGGAAAGAACAGTGACAGCCAGGGAAAGTTTGGGAGAAATAATTTGGTGACATCTTGTGGTCTTTATGTGAATTACGGGCAGTTACCTACTACCCACTACTATTTTTGACAAATCTTTTATTACTGTATTCTGCGTTGTTGAGGAGGGCCCATAAATAAGCATTTCACTGTTAGCCTACACCTGTTGTTTACGAAGCATGTGACGAATACAATTGGATTTGATTTCATCAATAGCGGAGCATTGAGGAAATAGCCTGGAGGAAAGAACTACAGACCTGCCATTTCATAATCTGGTTAGTTATTGTTCTTTGCACTTTGACAGGTGAATATTTAGCCTATAGCGCTTATATCTAGCTAATACTGTATTTATCTAATGAATGTCCTAATATCTAGCTAATACTGTATTTAGCTAATGAATGTCCTAATATCTAGCTAATGAATGTCCTAATATTTAGCCTATAGCGCTAATATCTAGATAATGAATGTCCTAATATTTAGCCTATAGCGCTAATATCTAGATAATGAATGTCCTAATATTTAGCCTATAGCGCTAATATCTAGATAATGAATGTCCTAATATCTAGCTAATACTGTATTTATCTAATGAATGTCCTAATATTGTCATGTCCTGACCAGTAAAGGGGTTATTTGTTATTGTAGTTTGGTCAGGACGTGGTAGGGGGTGTTTGTTTAGAGTGGTTCGGGGTTTGTTGGGCTATGTTCTTATGTAAAAGGGGTGTTTGTTTTATGTGTTTCGGGGTTTGTGGATATTGTTCTATGTTAGTATATTTCTATGTTCGTTCTAGTCTTTCTATTTCTATGTTTAGTTAATGGGGTTGACCTTCAATTGGAAGCAGCTGCTCCTCGTTGCTTCTAATTGAAGGTCCTATTTAAGAGGTGTGTGTTTTCTATGGGATTTTGTGGGTAGTTGTTCCTTGTTTAGTGTTTGTGCACCTGACAGGACTGTTTTGTTCTTTTTTTTTGTATATTTATTTGTTTCTCCTTCTTCAAAATAAAAAGAAGATGAATATACATATTCTTGCTGCGTTTTGGTCAAATCCATACGACAAATATCTAGCTAATTCTGTATTTATCTAATGAAAGTCCTAATATCTAGCTAATACTGTATTTAGCTTCTTACTTCCGCTTCACATCACTAGCCTCTCTTCAAGCTGTTCCCGTTCGCAACAGGCTATAGCCTCTCCGCAATAGGCCATTCATCAAGCCTCTCCGCAATAGGCCATTCATCAAGCCTCTCCGCAATAGGCCATTCATCAAGCCTCTCCGCAATATTACTCAAATCCTCTCCCAAATAGGCCATTCTCATAAAAATCCCTGGAAAAGCTATAGGCTACAAAAGCAATAGGACATTCATTTTGATAATTGTTTTTAATACTATGCCTGATGGCCTATTAGGGGGGGAAATAATCAGTCTTGCTCTTGCTAATTGCTGAATGTGAAACAGGTCTACAGCATAGAGAATTCATGTCGGGGAAATGAAGACCCAACTGAACACAGTGAAAAAGAAAATCCAAAGGAATTTACAACCATTAGAAGATATTTTTTAGCAATGAGCCAATGAGTTTAGACCTAAAAGATGAGCGGGCTAAACAGTGTTTGTTGTTCAATTGATACATTTAAATAATAGTTAATATAGTATTTTTAATTAGGTCTAAATGTACATTGAAGTATTATTTGCAGTTGTCACTATGACAATGAACACACCCTGAAATCACTGAATGGTCTGAACCAGTATCTGTGTGTTAGAGACCTCATGAATGGTCTGAACCAGTATCTGTGTGTAATAGACCTCATGAATGGTCTGAACCAGTATCTGTGTGTAATAGACCTCATGAATGGTTTGAACCAGTATCTGTGTGTAATAGACTTCATGAATGGTCTGAACCAGTATCTATGTGCTAGAGACCTCATGAATGGTCTGAACCAGTATCTGTGTGTAATAGACCTCATGAATGGTCTGAACCAGTATCTGTGTGCTAGAGACCTCATGAATGGTCTGAACCAGTATCTGTGTGTATAGACCTCATGAATGGTCTGAACCAGTATCTGTGTGTTAGAGACCTCATGAATGGTCTGAACCAGTATCTGTGTGTAATAGACCTCATGAATGGTCTGAACCAGTATCTGTGTGTAATAGACCTCATGAATGGTTTGAACCAGTATCTGTGTGTAATAGACTTCATGAATGGTCTGAACCAGTATCTATGTGCTAGAGACCTCATGAATGGTCTGAACCAGTATCTGTGTGTAATAGACCTCATGAATGGTCTGAACCAGTATCTGTGTGCTAGAGACCTCATGAATGGTCTGAACCAGTATCTGTGTGTATAGACCTCATGAATGGTCTGAACCAGTATCTGTGTGTACTAGAGACCTCATGAATGGTCTGAACCAGTATCTGTGTGCTAGAGACCTCATGACTGGTCTGAACCAGTATCTGTGTGTTGGAGACCTCATGAATGGTCTGAACCAGTATCTGTGTGTACTAGAGACCTCATGAATGGTCTGAACCAGTATCTGTGTGCTAGAGACCTCATGAATGGTCTGAACCAGTATCTGTGTGTTGGAGACCTCATGAATGGTCTGAACCAGTATCTGTGTGTATAGACCTCTTGAATGGTCTGAACCAGTATCTGTGTGTAATAGACCTCATGAATGGTCTGAACCAGTGTCTGTGTGTAATAGACCTCATGAATGGTCTGAACCAGTATCTGTGTGTAATAGACCTCATGACTGGTCTGAACCAGTATCTGTGTGTAATAGACCTCATGAATGGTCTGAACCAGTATTTGTGTGTTAGAGACCTCAGAATATGAAATTGCGCTTGAGGCAATGTAATGCGTAGTTAGTTCGAACATGTCGACCATATCTTTAGTGTTCAACATTAAGTCTCCCTCTATGTCAATGAGTAGAGTGGGCAGCAGCTACATACAATTTTTTAATAATAATAACACAGATGCAAAGAAATCTCTGTATCAATAGCAAGGGCAAGTCGGTAGCCAATCCGTTAAACATATAACCAAATAACTCAACAATAAGTCTCAGTACCTCCTAAAATTGCATGAAATGGGAGGATAGGATCAGATAAACAGAACGCATCTTTGAAACAGAAACAATATACTACAATTTGTGATAGGCCTATTGTGTTCAAATAAACGGATGACTTTTATTTTGAAGCTTTTTGCGCGATTTGCGCGACCATAGACGTTCATATTTGGAGTCTTCAGTAGTTACCACAGCCACAAAGTCATAATGCCTGCCTATTTCTAAAAATGTATCTTCTTAAAATGTGATTTTAAAACTAACCCTACCCTTATCCACACTGCTAACCTTATGACTAATCCTAAACTTAAATGAAGACCAAAAAGTTAATTTCTGTTTTATGAGATTTCATAACTTTGTGGTTGTGATAACTAGTGGAAACCGATTCGGGATCCGTTAACGTCGCTGATTTCAGGAAACCGGCCTTTCAATGTCGGTGACGTCGTCACATCGCGACTTCCGGATTCTCGTTGACTGCAGTAAAAGAGAAACTGCGCGCTGATTTTGAGCCTCAACTACTAATTTACATTGAGATGTAGCAGTCTGTATAACCCAAAATGGATACGCAGTTTGTGAAAATACCACCGAAGCGCACATGAAGTTTCTCTCCAACTACAGTAAAGTTAGTTTCACAGAATGGACCTGCCTTGTGTCGCGTGGCAAAAGCATGTTGAACAGAAGTGGAGCCGACTCACTCCTGATGAGAAGAAATGCTTCTCGTCCCTGTTGGACATAGATGAGGTCTTTGATTTTGGCCTGTCTCAAATAATGTGAGTGTCCTATACATGCACGTCTCTCTAGCATACAGCAAAATAACGCTCTAGGCGGCATTCTACTTTCTTCCAGGTCATGGCTCGAAGGAATCCGGTTTTTGTTTCGTGTGGATCATTTTCTCAGCAGGTTAGCAAAAATTAAGGAGCAGGTTAGGGGAATTTACACAGCTGGTTAGGATAATTAATGTAGCAGGTTAGGAGAATTAACGCAGCAGTTTAGGAGGATTAACACAGGCAGCAGGTTAGGATAATTATTTTAGGCAGCAGGTTAGGATAATTAATTTAGGCAGCAGGTTAGGAGAATTAATTTAGGCAACAGGTTAGGAGAATTAATTTAGGCAGCAGGTTAGGGGAATTAATTTAGGCAGCAGGTTATGAGAATTAATTTAGGCAGCAGGTTAGGAGAATTAGGTTAAAGTTAGGAAAGTGTTTACTATATGGTTTGTTAGATCCCTTCTAGCTATGACTCTTCTCCCTAAGTGTTCAGCCATTAACTTTGCCCAGGACTATCACAAGTGAACCACAATCCTGTCGCTGTGTTTTAGCTTTTAGAAACGTCAATACTCATCCTCACAATATGGCTTTTGAAACATATGGCCCTTTTTAATCGGTGACAAAGAATCCTTAAAAAAAAAAGTACACTTACTGTAGCAGCACAGGAGGCTGCTGAGGGGAGGACGGCTTATAATAATGGCTGGAATGGTGTCAAACACATGGAAACCATGAGGTCAACGTCTTTCATTTACTGTCTTTCAGCCAAGAGGATGTAGACTTTCTGTCGGGCATTTCTAAGGACTATCCCGTCCAGAAGGACCTTGAGCGAGCTGCCAGATGTCGGAAGGAGGGCAACTCCAGGTTTAAAGCCAGGGACTACACTGCTGCTGTCCTGCACTACTCACAGGTAGTGTGTGTGTGTGTGTGTGTGTGTGTGTTCTCATCAACACGCTCTCTTTCTTTCGCTGGACCGTTTTCCATGGCACATGGTTTATGAATTGAAACGTGCGTCGAATACAGCGGGTGTAGACCTTACAGTGAAATGTTGACTTACAAGCCCTGAAGCAACAATGCAGCTTTAAGGGGGAAATAAGGGTTGAGTACAAAATAAGAAATAAAAGAAACAAATAATTAAAGAGCAGCAGTAAAATAACAATGTGGAGGCTATATACAGGGGGTACCGGGACAGAGTCAGTGTGGAGGCTATATACAGGGGGTACCGGTACAGAGTCAATGTGGAGGCTATATACAGGGGTTACCGGTACAGAGTCAATGTGGAGGCTATATACAGGGTGTTACCGGTACAGAGTCAATGTGGAGGCTATATACAGGGGGGGTACCGGTACAGAGTCAATGTGGAGGCTATATACAGGGGGTACCAGTACAGAGTCAATGTGGAGGCTATATACAGGGGGTACCGGGACAGAGTCAATGTGGAGGCTATATACAGGGGGTACCGGTACAGAGTCAATGTGCGGGGGCACCGGTTAGTCGAGGTAATTGAGGTAATATGTACATGTAGGTAGAGTTATTAAAGTGACTATGCATAGATAATAACAGAGAGTAGCAGTGGTGTAAAAAGGGGGGCGGCAAATAGTCTGCAAATAGTCTGGGTATCACTACCGTTCAAAAGTTTGAGGTCACTTAGAAATGTCCTTGTTTTTGACACCAGTCTCAACGTCAACAGTGAAGAGGCGACTCTGGGATGTTGGCCTTCTAGACAGAGTTGCAAAGGAAAAACCATATCTCAGACTGGCCAATAAAAAGAAAAGATTAAGATGGACAAAAGAACACAGACACTGGACAGAGGAACTCTGCCTAGAAGGCCAGCATCCCGGATACACCTCTTCACTGTTGAAGTTGAGACTGGTGTTTTGCGGGTACTATTTAATGAAGCTGCCAGTTGAGGACTTGTGAAGTCTCTGCTTCTCAAACTAGACACTCTAATGTACTTGTCCTCTTGCTCAGTTGTGCACTGGGGCCTCCCACTCCTCTTTTTATTCTGGTTAGAGCCAGTTTGTGCTGTTCTGTGAAAGGAGTAGTACACAGTGTTGTATGAGATCTTCAGTTTCTTGGCAATTTCTTGCATGGAATAGCCTTCATTGCTCAGATCAAGAATAGACTGATGAGTTTCAGAAGAAAGTTCTTTGTTTCTGGCCATTTTGAGCCTGTAATCGAACCCACAAATGCTGATTCTCCAGATACCCAACTAGTCTAAAGAAGGCCAGTTTTATTGCATCTTTAATCAGGACAACAGTTTTCAGCTGTGCTAACATAATTGTAAAAGGGTTTTCTAATGATCAATTAGCCTTTTAAAATGATAAACTTGGATTAGCTAACACAACGTGCCATTGGAACACAGGAGTGATGGTTGCTGATAATGGGCCTCTGTATGCCTATGTAGATATTCCATTAAAAAATCAGCCCTTTCCAGCTACAATAGTCATTTACAACATTAACAATGTCTACAGTGTATTTCTGATCAATTTGATGTTATTTTAATGGACAAAAAATGTGCTTTTCTTTTCTCTTTTTATATATATATATATATATTTTATTTATTTACCCCAAAATATATAGGGGATTGGAAATGATGCAGACAATTACATTGATGGAAGCTACAATCTATCTGCAATATTAAAGCTGATCTACCCCCTTTAAAAAAACAAAATAAAAAATGCTCTCTCTCCCTGTGTCTCTCCCTGTGTCTCTCTCCTCCCTGTCTCCCCCCTCTCTCCTGCAGGGTGTGTGTCTTGCGTCTCTGAGCTCAGAGCAGCTGTCTCTGTGCTATGCCAACCGTTCTGCTGCACTATTCCACCTCCATCGCTACAGGGTGAGTGGAACATGGTGAACATGAGAACTTCTCAGTCGTTTATGTCTGTCGTCCAGTCTTCTCAGTCGTTTACGTCTGTCGTCCAGTCTTCTCAGTCGTTTACGTCTGTCGTCCAGTCTTCTCAGTCGTTTACGTCTGTCGTCCAGTCTTCTCAGTCGTTTACGTCTGTCGTCCAGTCTTCTCAGTAGTTTATGTCTGTCGTCCAGTCATTTTTACATTTACATTTTAGTCATTTAGCAGACGCTCTTATCCAGAGCGACTTACAGTAGTGAATGCAAACATTTCATACATTTTTTTCCCCTTTTTTTTTCATACAGTCTTCTCAGTCGTTTATGTCTGCCGTCCAGTCTTCTCTGTAGTTTACGTCTGCCGTCCAGTCTTCTCAGTAGTTTATGTCTTAGGTCCAGTCTTCTCTGTAGTTTACGTCTGCCGTCCAGTCTTCTCGGTAGTTTATATAATCTTCAGGATTTCACTGCTTACCTTTCCATTTCACATATTGTTTTTTGAGGTGCGCGTGTGTGTGTGCGCGTGCCCTCGCTCTTGCGTGTGAATGTGTAAATATGTGTGTTCCATCTTTGTATTGTTTGACTTCAGAGCTTCTCCAATGTATTTCTTCTCCTCAGGAGTGCCTCGAGGACATCGACAGAGCCCTGAACCATGGCTACCCAAGTCACCTGAAGCACAAACTACAGGACAGACGGGCACAGTGCCTCAACCACTTCCCCAACGGGACAGAGGGGCTAAACACCGCCAAGCAGGGGGCAGGGCACCATGCAGAGGGTGTGTGTAGCAGGACCAACTCAACAAAGCCCAACCCAAAGTCCCCAAACTCCCAGCAGCAGAATGGGAGTGCTCCTGTGTCGTGTCTCTCTCCTGGTTTGTCCGTGTGCTTCAGCCCTGAAAAAGGGCGACACCTGGTGGCCACCAAGGGAATCGCGGCCGGAGAGGTGATATTGGAGGACAGGGCTTACAGCTGTGTGCTTATACCAGGGATGGGGGGAGGGAGAAGAGAGGAGACGGAGGAAGCAGGAAGAGTGTTCGGGACTGAGGTGAGGCACTGTCATCAGTGTTTGGGGGAGACGGTGAGCCCTGTGCCATGTGAGGGGTGCAGCTACGCTCGCTACTGCTCAGAGGGTTGTCGTAGGGGCGCGTGGGAGTGGCATCATCGCTGGGAGTGTCCAATCGGAGCCGAGCTGAGTACTGCGGGAGTGATGTCACAGCTGGCGCTGAGGGTGGCATTAAAGGCGGGGGTGAAGGAGGTACTGAAGGCACGGGAACCAATCAGAGACGCGGATAATGATTCTAAACTAATCAGAGAGAAGATTAGCTCCAAGAATTCCAGTTCTAAGCCAATCACAGAAAATATGCGTCCAAAGAAGAAGAATTCTGGGTCCAGTGACGTCACCTCAACTGAGCCGGAGGTCAACGACCCCTCTGCTTACTACCATGGTGATTCCTACCTGAGCGTCTACCACCTGCTGCCTCACCTGAATGGCCACGCCCCCAGCCTGCGCTTCTTGTGCTCTGTCACCATAGCAACGCTCTACCTGCGGCTGCGCCAGGCGGGACCTCCACCTGTGTCCTGGGAGAGAGGAGGAGCCTCTGAAAGCAGGAAGTGCAGCAACCAGTCGCAGGCCCCCGAGGAGGGAGAGGCCTGGGCTCCGGAGCTAAGCCTGCTGGGAAGTGTAGCTCTGAGGCACATGCTGCAGCTGAGATGTAATGCCCAGGCAGTGAGCCTGCTCAGAGACACAGGTGAGTGTGTTAGATCAGTCAGAGAGGAAGAGGTGAACTGAGAGGGCTGACTCCACCCCAACATCTGTCCTCAAGAATAAAGTGTGAAGCTGACCAACTGGAGATATTATTTTTGTATGGAGGTCAATGAGAGGGTGTTGAATTTCGTCAACATAGAATTGAATTGCTAATTTGCTAAGTGAGGCTAACACCTTACCCAAACCGGGTGCTCTATCTTGCTCAAATTTATTTTGTCCCCCCCCCCCCCTCACACACACCAAACGCGATCACGACACACAGGTTAAAATATCAAAACAAAACTCTGAACCAATTCTATTAATTAATTTGGGTACAGGTCGAAAACCATTAAACATTTATGGCAATTTAGCTAGCTAGCTTGCAATTGCTAGCTTTTTTTGCTGTTGCTAGCTAATTTGTCCTGGGATATAAACATTGTTATTTTACCTGAAATGCACAAGGTCCTCTACTCCGACAATTAATCCACACATAAAACGGTCAACCGAATCGTTTCTAGTCATCTCTCCTCCTTCCAGGCTTTTTCTTCTTTGGAATTTATATGGCGATTGGCATCTCATAGTTACCTTGACGACCGACCGAACTCAGTTCATCTTTCAGTCACTCATGTGGGTATAACCAATGAGGAGATGGCACGTGGGTACCTGCTCCAATAAACCAATGAGGAGATGGGAGAGGCAGGACTTGCTCACTGTCACAAATAGAACTGACTTCTATTTTAGCGCTTGGCAACGCAGACGCTCGTTGGCGCGCGCGAGCAAGTGTGGGTGCAATAATTGAATAACACGTATGTTTACATTTATTTTGCAACGCTGGCGCCCGCAAGGTGACCGGTGTAGTCAGCATGTTATGTGATCTAATAGAAGTTTCGTAATGTATAGGTTGTTACGTATATACTAATGGAAGTAGAGCCCGGCGGCGTCCCCGCGCCAACTTTGAGAAAAACATGTTTATATCTGAGTTGTGCTGCTGTTCATTTTTTTACATTTGACATTTTAGTCATTTAGCAGACGCTCTTATCCAGAGCGACTTACAGTAGTGAATGCAAACATTTCATTTCATGCATTTTTTTTTCTTCATTTTGCTTTTTTTTTTGTACTGGCCCCCTGGAATCGAACCCACAACCCTGGCGTTGCACACACCATGCTGGCGTTGCAAACACCATGCTCTACCAACTGAGCCTCAGGGAAAGCCACAGGGAAACCCACATGCACATCTGCCGTCTCATTGGCTAGAATGTTCCCGCCTGCCTTCTGCCTTTTGTCTGGACATTCTATTTCCATTGTTAGAGCAGACAGTATCTTGGCTTTGGTTTTACTCCATGTGTAACTCTGTGTTGTTGTATGTTGTCGAACTGCTTTGCTTTATCTTGGCCAGGTCGCAGTTGTAAATGAGAACTTGTTCTGCCTACCTGGTTAAATAAAGGTGAAATAAATAAAATAAATAAAAAAATCGTGTCAATATAATGGAAAGTCTTTGGATCAGATTAAAGTCTTTATCGTACTTAGTTTGTGTTCAACATGGGCCCCTATTCTCTATATAGAACACTGTTTATTATTGCAAAGGCCCATGGGACTCAACGTAAGTGCGTTTTATGTAGGGATTAGGCTGCCATTTTGGAGGTAGACATACTCCGTAAACACAAAGAAAGAACATTTCCTGTCTGACCTTAGAATGACCTTTTTGACCTTCCCATGACCTTACAGGTGATTTTACTGCGGTGCAGTCCACCCAGGAAGTGCGCATTGCCACGGCAATATTCCCCACACTGAGTATCCTAAACCACTCCTGTTGTCCCAACACAAGCCTCAACTTCAGGACCTCTCACCTGGTCTCATCTCAAACAGACCAAGGCTCTGCTGATGAACTGGTTTCCACCGAGCCTGTTGCTACTGGTCCTGAGGCCTGTTCTGCTCCTGTCTCCGTATCAGCTGGAGTAGCTGTCTCTATCAGAGCATCCAGAGACATCTGTCCTGGACAGGAAGTCCTCCACTGTTACGGTGAAGAAGAGACCCTCGTCTGTCTGTCTGTCTCCCTCCTATCTGTCGGTCTCTGTCTGTCCCTCTCTCTCATCTGTACGTCTCTCTTCTGTCTGTCTGACAAGTCTTTCATCGTCAGTTTCTTTTCCTCTGTGTTTCCTGATTCAGTTTCTGAAACTCCTTTTTCAATGTTTATACTCCTAGACATGATACACCTTGTGGTTATTTTACTCTATCTTCCCCAACCATCACTTCCCTCCTCCCCCTCTCCCCCCCATCTCCCTCTCACCATCACTTCCCTCCTCCCCCTCTCCCCCCATCTCCCTCTCACCATCACTTCCCTCCTCCCCCTCTCCCCCCATCTCCCTCTCACCATCACTTCCCTACACACCTCTCCCCCCCATCTCCCTCTCACCATCACTTCCCTCCTCCCCCTCTCCCCCCCCCATCTCCCTCTCACCATCACTTCCCTCCTCCCCCTCCCCCCCATCTCCCTCTCACCATCACTTCCCTCCTCCCCCCCCCCCCCCCATCTCCCTCTCACCATCACTTCCCTCCTCCCCCTCTCCCCCCCCATCTCCCTCTCACCATCACTTCCCTCCTCCCCCTCTCCCCCCCATCTCTCCCTCTCACCATCACTTCCCTACACACCTCTCCCCCCCATCTCCCTCTCACCATCACTTCCCTCCTCCCCCTCTCCCCCCCCATCTCCCTCTCACCATCACTTCCCTCCTCCCCCTCCCCCCATCTCCCTCTCACCATCACTTCCCTCCTCCCCCTCCCCCCCCCCATCTCCCTCTCACCATCACTTCCCTCCTCCCCCTCCCCCCCCCCATCTCCCTCTCACCATCACTTCCCTCCTCCCCCTCCCCCCCCCCATCTCCCTCTCACCATCACTTCCCTCCTCCCCCTCTCCCCCCATCTCCCTCTCACCATCACTTCCCTCCTCCCCCTCCCCCCCCATCTCCCTCTCACCATCACTTCCCTCCTCCCCCCCCCCCCCCCCCATCTCCCTCTCACCATCACTTCCCTCCTCCCCCTCCCCCCCCCCCATCTCCCTCTCACCATCACTTCCCTCCTCCCCCTCTCCCCCCATCTCCCTCTCACCATCACTTCCCTCCTCCCCCTCTCCCCCCCATCTCCCTCTCACCATCACTTCCCTCCTCCCCCTCCCCCCCCCATCTCCCTCTCACCATCACTTCCCTCCTCCCCCTCTCCCCCCATCTCCCTCTCACCATCACTTCCCTCCTCCCCCTCTCCCCCCCATCTCCCTCTCACCATCACTTCCCTACACACCTCTCCCCCCCATCTCCCTCTCACCATCACTTCCCTCCTCCCCCTCCCCCCCCCCATCTCCCTCTCACCATCACTTCCCTCCTCCCCCTCCCCCCCATCTCCCTCTCACCATCACTTCCCTCCTCCCCCTCCCCCCCCCCATCTCCCTCTCACCATCACTTCCCTCCTCCCCCTCCCCCCCCATCTCCCTCTCACCATCACTTCCCTCCTCCCCCTCTCCCCCATCTCCCTCTCACCATCACTTCCCTCCTCCCCCTCCCCCCCCATCTCCCTCTCACCATCACTTCCCTCCTCCCCCTCCCCCCCCCATCTCCCTCTCACCATCACTTCCCTCCTCCCCCTCCCCCCCCCCCATCTCCCTCTCACCATCACTTCCCTCCTCCCCCTCTCCCCCCATCTCCCTCTCACCATCACTTCCCTCCTCCCCCTCCCCCCATCTCCCTCTCACCATCACTTCCCTCCTCCCCCTCCCCCCCCCATCTCCCTCTCACCATCACTTCCCTCCTCCCCCTCTCCCCCCCATCTCCCTCTCACCATCACTTCCCTCCTCCCCCTCTCCCCCCCATCTCCCTCTCACCATCACTTCCCTCCTCCCCCTCTCCCCCCCATCTCCCTCTCACCATCACTTCCCTCCTCCCCCTCTCCCCCCATCTCCCTCTCACCATCACTTCCCTCCTCCCCCTCTCCCCCCCATCTCCCTCTCACCATCACTTCCCTCCTCCCCCTCTCCCCCCCCATCTCCCTCTCACCATCACTTCCCTCCTCCCCCTCTCCCCCCCATCTCCCTCTCACCATCACTTCCCTCCTCCCCCTCTCCCCCCCCATCTCCCTCTCACCATCACTTCCCTCCTCCCCCTCTCCCCCCCATCTCCCTCTCACCATCACTTCCCTCCTCCCCCTCTCCCCCCCATCTCCCTCTCACCATCACTCCCCTCCTCCCCCTCTCAGGTCCTCACAGCAGCAGGATGGTGTTGTGTGAGCGTCGGCGCCTCCTACAGGAGCAGTACCACTTCCTGTGTATCTGTCAGGCCTGCGGTCTGGAGCAGGGGGATGGGCCAGACGCACATCTGCATTGTGGGAAGTGCAAGGGGCCTGTAAAGGTGGGCGTTTCTCATCTTTATTTACATTTCTCTTCTCTTCTTCTTCTCAGTAAATTGTTTCTATTTTGTCAAAACGTTTCAACTGCCCACTTCTGTTTTACTTAGACTAGTAATTCATCCCCAAAATCTAGTCAGAGTAGATGGTGCTAAACTATCCCATTCATCATCAATCAACCAACGTGTGTGTGTGTGTGTGTTTCTCAGCAGTGCAGCGTGGACGGTGCAGGGTGGTGCGTGTGTGTGCGGTCGTCTTGTGGTCATCGTGTGTCACGCTCCGAACTGGACCTCAGACTGCAGGAGGTCAGGGTTCAGCTGGAGCAGGCAGTGGACCTCCTGGAGACAGACAGACCAGGTGTGTGTGTACCTGCTTATGATATGGAATATGACTGGCTGGGGTTAGAGATGTTGGTCATGTCATTTTCCTTGTGAAAATGTGTTATGTTTTGACATGAGATCAATGTTGTTTATGTGAGAAACAAGGTGGGAAAAGTCTTACTGGCCCTCCTAACCTAACCTCTCTCTCTCTTCCTTCTATCACTGCCTTCCCTCACCGTCTCTGTCCCTCCCTCCCTCCTTCTCCCTCCTCCTCCTCGCTCGCTCTAGACCAGTCTGTCAGGTTGTTACAGAGAGCAGTGTC
Organism: Salmo trutta; assembly: GCF_901001165.1. Taxonomy (NCBI): domain Eukaryota; kingdom Metazoa; phylum Chordata; class Actinopteri; order Salmoniformes; family Salmonidae; genus Salmo; species Salmo trutta. The sequence continues at coordinate 4,131,473 of NC_042975.1, read as the reverse complement.
TCAGGCTGGTGTCTTCCTAAAAGAGACTCATTCTCTACAGGGACAACTGGCTGATGCCATGGCCAGAGCATATTCCACTATGGGTGAGGAGGACAGTGGTGTGTGTGTGTGTGCGCACACGAGCGTGCATGTCTCTCTGTTTCTCTTTGTGTGTGTGTGTGTGTGTGTGTGTGTGTGTGTGTGTGTGTGCACCTGCCCTCTCGTCATTCTTGTAGTGACTGTGTCTCTGTGTCTCTGTGTCTCTGTGTAGGTGAGTGGCGAGGGGCAGCGTCCCAGTTGGAGCATAGTGTTTTAGCCATCCGTTCCCAGTATGGAGAGGACAGTATTGAACTGGGACGTCAGCTCTTTAAACTGGCACAGCTACACTTCAATGGGTGAGAACAACTCCCACTGAAGGGCTGAGGCAGGAGAGAGCCAATCATATACAGCTATATGTTTCTGGCTCTGCCTCACCATCTCTCTTCTCCCCCCCCCCCCCACCGTCTCTCTCTGCCTTTTTCCCCACTCTTTCCACCTCACCCTCTCCATCCCCACTCTAACCTCTTTCTCTACCTCCCTCTCTCTCAGGGGTTTCCCAGGTCCAGCTCTCTCTGTGATCTCCAGGGCCAGAAGACTCCTGTCCCTCCACTGTGGACCCCACTGCCCTGAGGTACAGGAACTTCAGGCCATGGAGGACTGTCTACAGGGGGTGATGTAAGGCAGGCAGGCAGGCCATGGAGGACTGTCTACAGGGGGTGATGTAAGATAGACAGACAGGCCATGGAGGACTGGCTACAGGGGGTGATGTAAGACAGGCAGGCCATGGAGGACTGTCTACAGGGGGTGATGTAAGGCAGACAGGCAGGCAGGCAGGCCATGGAGGACTGTCTACAGGGGGTGATGTAAGGCAGGCAGACAGGCAGTCCATGGAGGACTGTCTACAGGGGGTGATGTAAGACAGACAGACAGACAGACAGACAGACAGACAGACAGACAGACAGACAGACAGACAGACAGACAGACAGACAGACAGACAGACAGACAGACAGACAGACAGACAGAGCTATGTGAGGGGGAGAGAGAGAGAAGCAGTGTTGTAGTACTCGAGACCGGTCTCTTTGAGTGTCTGTCTTGTCTCTGTGTAGGATACATTTGTCCTCTGTCTTGACTCGGTCTCAGACAGTGAGGAGTCTTCATTTCTTCCTGAGACCAGCCAAGACCAGCGGAGTAAAAAACAGCTTCCATTCAATAAGTGCATAAAACCGTTTCGCCAGGCCAAATATATCCACTCCTTTCTTGAAACATTTAATACCTGAACAGCCCTTTTAAATCTGTTATAGACACGGTGGTGAACATGTTGAACCTGGGCCTTCAGGGTGGGACAGCATTTCTGTTATAGACACGGTGGTGAACATGTTGAACCTGGGCCTTCAGGGTGGGACAGCATTTCTGTTATAGACACGGTGGTGAACATGTTGAACCTGGGCCTTCAGGGTGTGACAGCATTTCTGTTATAGACACGGTGGTGAACATGTTGAACCTGGGCCTTCAGGGTGGGACAGCATTTCTGTTATAGACACGGTGGTGAACATGTTGAACCTGGGCCTTCAGGGTGTGACAGCATTTCTGTTATAGACACGGTGGTGAACATGTTGAACCTGGGCCTTCAGGGTGTGACAGCATTTCTGTTATAGACACGGTGGTGAACATGTTGAACCTGGGCCTTCAGGGTGGGACAGCATTTCTGTTATAGACACGGTGGTGAACATGTTGAACCTGGGCCTTCAGGGTGTGACAGCATTTCTGTTATAGACACGGTGGTGAACATGTTGAACCTGGGCCTTCAGGGTGTGACAGCATTTCTGTTATAGACACGGTGGTGAACATGTTGAACCTGGGCCTTCAGGGTGGGACAGCATTTCTGTTATAGACACGGTGGTGAACATGTTGAACCTGGGCCTTCAGGGTGGGACAGCATTTCTGTTATAGACACGGTGGTGAACATGTTGAACCTGGGCCTTCAGGGTGGGACAGCATTTCAGTTATAGACACGGTGGTGAACATGTTGAACCTGGGCCTTCAGGGTGGGACAGCATTTCTGTTATAGACACGGTGGTGAACATGTTGAACCTGGGCCTTCAGGGTGTGACAGCATTTCTGTTATAGACACGGTGGTGAACATGTTGAACCTGGGCCTTCAGGGTGTGACAGCATTTCTGTTATAGACACGGTGGTGAACATGTTGAACCTGGGCCTTCAGGGTGGGACAGCATTTCTGTTATAGACACGGTGGTGAACATGTTGAACCTGGGCCTTCAGGGTGGGACAGCATTTCTGTTATAGACACGGTGGTGAACATGTTGAACCTGGGCCTTCAGGGTGGGACAGCATTTCTGTTATAGACACGGTGGTGAACATGTTGAACCTGGGCCTTCAGGGTGGGACAGCATTTCTGTTATAGACACGGTGGTGAACATGTTGAACCTGGGCCTTCAGGGTGGGACAGCATTTCTGTTATAGACACGGTGGTGAACATGTTGAACCTGGGCCTTCAGGGTGGGACAGCATTTCTGTTATAGACACGGTGGTGAACATGTTGAACCTGGGCCTTCAGGGTGTGACAGCATTTCTGTTATAGACACGGTGGTGAACATGTTGAACCTGGGCCTTCAGGGTGTGACAGCATTTCTGTTATAGACACGGTGGTGAACATGTTGAACCTGGGCCTTCAGGGTGTGACAGCATTTCTGTTATAGACACGGTGGTGAACATGTTGAACCTGGGCCTTCAGGGTGTGACAGCATTTCTGTTATAGACACGGTGGTGAACATGTTGAACCTGGGCCTTCAGGGTGTGACAGCATTTCTGTTATAGACACGGTGGTGAACATGTTGAACCTGGGCCTTCAGGGTGTGACAGCATTTCTGTTATAGACACGGTGGTGAACATGTTGAACCTGGGCCTTCAGGGTGGGACAGCATTTCTGTTATAGACACGGTGGTGAACATGTTGAACCTGGGCCTTCAGGGTGGGACAGCATTTCTGTTATAGACACGGTGGTGAACATGTTGAACCTGGGCCTTCAGGGTGGGACAGCATTTCTGTTATAGACACGGTGGTGAACATGTTGAACCTGGGCCTTCAGGGTGGGACAGCATTTCTGTTATAGACACGGTGGTGAACATGTTGAACCTGGGCCTTCAGGGTGGGACAGCATTTCTGTTATAGACACGGTGGTGAACATGTTGAACCTGGGCCTTCAGGGTGTGACAGCATTCTGTTATAGACACGGTGGTGAACATGTTGAACCTGGGCCTTCAGGGTGGGACAGCATTTCTGTTATAGACACGGTGGTGAACATGTTGAACCTGGGCCTTCAGGGTGTGACAGCATTTCTGTTATAGACACGGTGGTGAACATGTTGAACCTGGGCCTTCAGGGTGTGACAGCATTTCTGTTATAGACACGGTGGTGAACATGTTGAACCTGGGCCTTCAGGGTGGGACAGCATTTCTGTTATAGACACGGTGGTGAACATGTTGAACCTGGGCCTTCAGGGTGTGACAGCATTTCTGTTATAGACACGGTGGTGAACATGTTGAACCTGGGCCTTCAGGGTGTGACAGCATTTCTGTTATAGACACGGTGGTGAACATGTTGAACCTGGGCCTTCAGGGTGGGACAGCATTTCTGTTATAGACACGGTGGTGAACATGTTGAACCTGGGCCTTCAGGTGGGACAGCATTTCTGTTATAGACACGGTGGTGAACATGTTGAACCTGGGCCTTCAGGGTGGGACAGCATTTCAGTTATAGACACGGTGGTGAACATGTTGAACCTGGGCCTTCAGGGTGGGACAGCATTTCTGTTATAGACACGGTGGTGAACATGTTGAACCTGGGCCTTCAGGGTGTGACAGCATTTCTGTTATAGACACGGTGGTGAACATGTTGAACCTGGGCCTTCAGGGTGGGACAGCATTTCTGTTATAGACACGGTGGTGAACATGTTGAACCTGGGCCTTCAGGGTGTGACAGCATTTCTGTTATAGACACGGTGGTGAACATGTTGAACCTGGGCCTTCAGGGTGTGACAGCATTTCTGTTATAGACACGGTGGTGAACATGTTGAACCTGGGCCTTCAGGGTGGGACAGCATTTCTGTTATAGACACGGTGGTGAACATGTTGAACCTGGGCCTTCAGGGTGGGACAGCATTTCTGTTATAGACACGGTGGTGAACATGTTGAACCTGGGCCTTCAGGGTGTGACAGCATTTCTGTTATAGACACGGTGGTGAACATGTTGAACCTGGGCCTTCAGGGTGGGACAGCATTTCTGTTATAGACACGGTGGTGAACATGTTGAACCTGGGCCTTCAGGGTGTGACAGCATTTCTGTTATAGACACGGTGGTGAACATGTTGAACCTGGGCCTTCAGGGTGTGACAGCATTTCTGTTATAGACACGGTGGTGAACATGTTGAACCTGGGCCTTCAGGGTGGGACAGCATTTCTGTTATAGACACGGTGGTGAACATGTTGAACCTGGGCCTTCAGGGTGTGACAGCATTTCTGTTATAGACACGGTGGTGAACATGTTGAACCTGGGCCTTCAGGGTGTGACAGCATTTCTGTTATAGACACGGTGGTGAACATGTTGAACCTGGGCCTTCAGGGTGGGACAGCATTTCTGTTTATAGACACGGTGGTGAACATGTTGAACCTGGGCCTTCAGGGTGGGACAGCATTTCTGTTATAGACACGGTGGTGAACATGTTGAACCTGGGCCTTCAGGGTGGGACAGCATTTCAGTTATAGACACGGTGGTGAACATGTTGAACCTGGGCCTTCAGGGTGGGACAGCATTTCTGTTATAGACACGGTGGTGAACATGTTGAACCTGGGCCTTCAGGGTGTGACAGCATTTCTGTTATAGACACGGTGGTGAACATGTTGAACCTGGGCCTTCAGGGTGTGACAGCATTTCTGTTATAGACACGGTGGTGAACATGTTGAACCTGGGCCTTCAGGGTGGGACAGCATTTCTGTTATAGACACGGTGGTGAACATGTTGAACCTGGGCCTTCAGGGTGGGACAGCATTTCTGTTATAGACACGGTGGTGAACATGTTGAACCTGGGCCTTCAGGGTGGGACAGCATTTCAGTTATAGACACGGTGGTGAACATGTTGAACCTGGGCCTTCAGGGTGGGACAGCATTTCTGTTATAGACACGGTGGTGAACATGTTGAACCTGGGCCTTCAGGGTGGGACAGCATTTCTGTTATAGACACGGTGGTGAACATGTTGAACCTGGGCCTTCAGGGTGGGACAGCATTTCTGTTATAGACACGGTGGTGAACATGTTGAACCTGGGCCTTCAGGGTGGGACAGCATTTCTGTTATAGACACGGTGGTGAACATGTTGAACCTGGGCCTTCAGGGTGGGACAGCATTTCTGTTATAGACACGGTGGTGAACATGTTGAACCTGGGCCTTCAGGGTGGGACAGCATTTCTGTTATAGACACGGTGGTGAACATGTTGAACCTGGGCCTTCAGGGTGGGACAGCATTTCTGTTATAGACACGGTGGTGAACATGTTGAACCTGGGCCTTCAGGGTGGGACAGCATTTCTGTTATAGACACGGTGGTGAACATGTTGAACCTGGGCCTTCAGGGTGTGACAGCATTTCTGTTATAGACACGGTGGTGAACATGTTGAACCTGGGCCTTCAGGGTGTGACAGCATTTCTGTTATAGACACGGTGGTGAACATGTTGAACCTGGGCCTTCAGGGTGGGACAGCATTTCTGTTATAGACACGGTGGTGAACATGTTGAACCTGGGCCTTCAGGGTGGGACAGCATTTCTGTTATAGACACGGTGGTGAACATGTTGAACCTGGGCCTTCAGGGTGGGACAGCATTTCTGTTATAGACACGGTGGTGAACATGTTGAACCTGGGCCTTCAGGGTGGGACAGCATTTCTGTTATAGACACGGTGGTGAACATGTTGAACCTGGGCCTTCAGGGTGGGACAGCATTTCTGTTATAGACACGGTGGTGAACATGTTGAACCTGGGCCTTCAGGGTGGGACAGCATTTCTGTTATAGACACGGTGGTGAACATGTTGAACCTGGGCCTTCAGGGTGGGACAGCATTTCTGTTATAGACACGGTGGTGAACATGTTGAACCTGGGCCTTCAGGGTGGGACAGCATTTCTGTTATAGACACGGTGGTGAACATGTTGAACCTGGGCCTTCAGGGTGTGACAGCATTCTGTTATAGACACGGTGGTGAACATGTTGAACCTGGGCCTTCAGGGTGTGACAGCATTTCTGTTATAGACACGGTGGTGAACATGTTGAACCTGGGCCTTCAGGGTGTGACAGCATTTCTGTTATAGACACGGTGGTGAACATGTTGAACCTGGGCCTTCAGGGTGTGACAGCATTTCTGTTATAGACACGGTGGTGAACATGTTGAACCTGGGCCTTCAGGGTGTGACAGCATTTCTGTTATAGACACGGTGGTGAACATGTTGAACCTGGGCCTTCAGGGTGTGACAGCATTTCTGTTATAGACACGGTGGTGAACATGTTGAACCTGGGCCTTCAGGGTGGGACAGCATTTCTGTTATAGACACGGTGGTGAACATGTTGAACCTGGGCCTTCAGGGTGGGACAGCATTTCTGTTATAGACACGGTGGTGAACATGTTGAACCTGGGCCTTCAGGGTGTGACAGCATTTCTGTTATAGACACGGTGGTGAACATGTTGAACCTGGGCCTTCAGGGTGGGACAGCATTTCTGTTATAGACACGGTGGTGAACATGTTGAACCTGGGCCTTCAGGGTGGGACAGCATTTCAGTATCATGAACCTAACTAAGGTAACAATGGGTATACAAAGCAGATATTGAAAAAAGTTTGGTCCCAAGTCTTAGTTAGTAGGCTAATTCAGTCATAATGCGCTGTTTGCATCAGGAGTGTAGGCATCAGGCCCTGCCAGGCACACCAAGTCAGATTGGGCAACAAAAATAAAAAGAATATATTGTTATGAAAAAGGAAGAAAGTTCGGCTCACCAAATGATGCTGATCATTTGAAACAACCCGTTTCCTGCAGTCCATGATCAAAAGAGCCCTCTTTGGCCTCATGGGTGGAATGTTATTCATATTTTTCCTTATTTATTAAGTTTATATAAAAGTTTATAAAGTTAAAAAAAAGTAAAAGTATAAAGTTTATATAAATAAACACAATTCTGGTGTTTACATGTCTTTTTTTGTTTAAAAAAAATTATAATTTTTCAGTTTTCTGTGATGTAATATCGACATGCAATTGTTATTTCAACTTTATATCTGAGATGGAAGAGGTGTAGTTTTTTTGTGTTTAAAAAAAAAAGTTATTTACCATGCGTGTGAGGTGTATACTTTTTGTTTCAAAGTAGATTTGTTTAAGACTACCAATCAATACTCTTGTGATCCTGATTTAGCCCACTGCAGTAAAAGGTTAACTACTTGTTGAAAGTTATTATTGAAAAGGGGAGAAGCTAACAAATTAGCAACAACATCCTCTTCGATAATACCTGCTGCTGCAAACTAGCCTGCAACAAAAGATCGCTAGCTAGACCTTCGGGAAAAGGACTGCTCGCTATTGCGCAGTGACCTGTTGACCTTTTGAGAAGGCAGAAGTTTACATGCGTTTTTTTTTTTTTTGTAAAAACATTACACGTCAAAATGTGATTGGTTGAGTCCACTGTCACTCCAAAATGTTGCCCCCTAATACAGTTGATTGGCAGATGCCTTCTATCAAGCTTCTGATGGCCTAGCCAATGGCTGACTTAGCTAGCTCGATTTATCTCCTCAGAGACGACCAAAGAAAAATCCTGATTTGGATATTTTTCTCTTCAGTGTTAAACCTTTCCTTTCCAACAAAACCTGAAGAGATTTAAATCAGAACATGATTGAAAATAATAATACAAATTTTGTACTATTATTTTATAAATGTTTAACCCTTTTCGGAAGGTCCTCATTGTTCCACAACTCTGTTTGTGTTAGTAATAATTTGGAGTGGCTCTATTTGCTCCCAGCATGCATTTTGTTCGCCACTCTGTATGTCTAAAGAATTGACATGTTGTTCTGAAATATGAACACACAAATACTGGACATTCTGAACACTTTATGGTGTTGATTTGACAAAATTACCATCATGGTCTTGGACTCATTTTTCTGGTCAGTCTTGACTCGGTCTAGGCCCCGTCCCCCCCAGTCCTCCCACCTCTCTGTTTGACGTCTCAGTCCTCTCTGTTTGACGTCCTCTCTGTTTGACGTCTCAGTCCTCCCACCTCTCTGTTAAACGTCTGTCCTCCCACCTCTGTTACACGTCTCAGTCCTCTCTGTTTGACGTCTCAGTCCTCTGTTTGACGTCTCAGTCCTCTCTGTTTCACGTCTCAGTCCTCTCTGTTTGACGTCTCAGTCCTCTGTTTGACGTCTCAGTCCTCTCTGTTTCACGTCTCAGTCCTCTCTGTTTGACGTCTCAGTCCTCTGTTTGACGTCTCAGTCCTCTCTGTTTGACGTCTCAGTCCTCTCTGTTTGACGTCTCAGTCCTCTCTGTTTGACGTCTCAGTCCTCTCTGTTTGACGTCTCAGTCCTCTCTGTTTGACGTCTCAGTCCTCTCTGTTTGACGTCTCAGTCCTCTCTATTTCACGTCTCCGCCCTCCCACCTCTCTGTTACACGTCTCAGTCCTCCCACCTCTCTGTTACACGTCTCAGTCCTCCCACCTCTCTGTTACACGTCTCAGTCCTCCCACCTCTCTGTTACACGTCTCAGTCCTCCCACCTCTCTGTTACACGTCTCAGTCCTCCCACCTCTCTGTTTGACGTCTCTGTCCTCTCTGTTTCACGTCTCAGTCCTCTCTGTTTGACATCTCAGTCCTCCCACCTCTCTGTTTCACGTCTCCGCCCTCCCACCTCTCTGTTTCAGCATGAATAGAATACGGTAGAGTAATATTTTCCATAATTGAATAGTTGTCATGCCAACGTATCGCCACTGTCCGTGTCATGGCGAGACATGCACTTCTGTGCATCTTAAATAATTGGATGGTGAAACTTGCCAGCCAACCATCAATGCCAAGAGTGTGCAAAGCTGTCGTCAAGGCAAAGGGCGGCTACTTTGAAGAATCTCAAATATAAATCCAAATATGTTTTAGATTTGTTTAACTAACGCTTTTTTGTTGTTGTTGGTTACTACGTCATTCCATATGTGTTATTTCATAGTTTTGATGTCTTCACTATTATTCTACAATGTAGAAAAAATGTAAATATAAAGAAAAACCATTGAATGAGTAGGTGTGTCCCAGTGTTGTAAAATACTTAAGTAAAATACTTAAGTACTACTTTAGTAGTTTTTTGGAGTATCTGTACTTCACTATTTATATTTTTGACAACTTTTACTTTTACTTCACTACATTCCTAAAGAAAATAATGTACTTTTTACTCCATACATTTTTCCCCTGACACCCAAAAGGAAAATGGTTGAATTCACACACGTATCAAGACAACATCCCTGCTCTACTGTACCCAACTGCCTCTGATCTGGCGGACTCAGACACAACATGCTTTTGTTTGTCAATTATGTCTGAGTGTTGGAGTGTGCCCCTGGATATCCATCAATGGTTTGCTTAATATAAGGATTTTGAAATGGTTTATAATTTTACTTTGTCTTTTGACACTTTTGGTACATTTTAGCAAATCTATTTACTTTTGATACTTCAGTATATTTAAAACCAAAAACTTTTAGACTTTTACCCAGTAAAATACTACTTGAGTGACTTTTACTTGTCATTTTCTATTAAGCTATCTTTACTTATACTCAAGTATGATATTTGAGTATTTTTTTTCTACCACTGATGTGTCCAAACCTTTGACTGGTAATGTTTATATGTTGAAGAGGGTGGGGCTCAAGCTGCATCCCTGTCTCACTCCACGGCCCTGTGTATTAGTGGGGGTTGGGGCAGTGTATTAGTGGGGGCTGGGGCAGTGTATTGGTGGGGGTTGGGGCAGTGTATTAGTGGGGGCTTGGGGCAGTGTATTAGTGGGGGCTTGGGGCAGTGTATTAGTGGGGGCTTGGGGCAGTGTATTGGTGGGGGTTGGGGCAGTGTATTAGTGGGGGTTGGGGCAGTGTATTAGTGGGGGGTGGGGGTTGGGGCAGTGTATTGGTGGGGGTTGGGGCAGTGTATTGGTGGGGGTTGGGGCAGTGTATTAGTGGGGGTTGGGGCAGTGTATTAGTGGGGGTTGGGGCAGTGTATTAGTGGGGGTTGGGGCAGTGTATTGGTGGGGGTTGGGGCAGTGTATTGGTGGGGGTTGGGGCAGTGTATTAGTGGTACAGGTACAGAGGGTGGGGCTCAAGCTGCATCCCTGTCTCACTGCACGGCCCTGTGTATTAGTGGGGGTTGGGGCAGTGTATTAGTGGGGGCTGGGGCAGTGTATTGGTGGGGGTTGGGGCAGTGTATTGGTGGGGGTTGGGGCAGTGTATTGGTGGGGGTTGGGGCAGTGTATTGGTGGGGGCTTGGGGCAGTGTATTGGTGGGGGTTGGGGCAGTGTATTAGTGGGGGTTGGGGCAGTGTATTAGTGGGGGCTTGGGGCAGTGTATTGGTGGGGGTTGGGGCAGTGTATTGGTGGGGGTTGGGGCAGTGTATTGGTGGGGGTTGGGGCAGTGTATTAGTGGGGGTTGGGGCAGTGTATTAGTGGGGGCTTGGGGCAGTGTATTGGTGGGGCTTGGGGCAGTGTATTGGTGGGGGTTGGGGCAGTGTATTAGTGGGGGCTTGGGGCAGTGTATTGGTGGGGGTTGGGGCAGTGTATTAGTGGGGGTTGGGGCAGTGTAGAGGTACAGAGGGTGTGGGAGGGAGAGAGAGAGGGTGGGGCTCAAGCTGCATCCCTGTCTCACTCCACGGCCTTGTGGAAAGAAGTGTGTGTGTTGCCAATTTTAACTGTACACTTGTTTGTGTACATGGATTTGATGTGATGTTTTTCCCCCATCACCTCTCATGCCAAATTGAGTCAATAGCTTTTTCTAAATTAACAAAGCATGAGAAGACTGTCTTTTTTTTTTTGGTTTGTTTGTTTGTTTGTCAATTAGGGTTTGCAGGGTGAATATGTGGTCTGTCGTATGGTAATTTGGTAAAAAGCCAATTTTACATTTTTCTCAGTACATTGTGTTCACTGAGGAAATGTACAAGTCTGCTGTTAATGATAATGCAGAGGATTTTTCCAAGGTTGCTGTTGACACATCTCACTGTAGTTATTGGGGTAAAATTAGTCTCCACTTTTGTGGATTGGGCTGAACAGTCCTTGGTTCCAAATATTGGGGAAGATGCCAGAGCTGAGGATGATGTTAAAGAGTTTAAGTATAGCTAATTGGAATTTATGTTTACGGGATGGGGCTTGGTGGGCGTGTATTAGTGGGGGTTGGGGCAGTGTATTAGTGGGGGTTGGGGCAGTGTATTAGTGGGGGTTGGGGCAGTGTATTAGTGGGGGCAGTGTATTAGTGGGGGCAGTTGCATTAGTGGGGGTGGGGGCAGTTGCATTAGTGGGGGTTGGGGCAGTGTATTAGTGGGGGTTGGGGCAGTTGTATTAGTTGGGGTTGGGGCAGTTGTATTAGTGGGGGTTGGGGCAGTTGTATTAGTGGGGGTTGGGGCAGTTGTATTAGTGGGGGTTGGGGCAGTTGTATTAGTGGGGGTTGGGGCAGTTGTATTAGTGGGGGTTGGGGCAGTTGTATTAGTGGGGGTTGGGGCAGTTGCATTAGTGGGGGTTGGGGCAGTTGCATTAGTGGGGGTTGGGGCAGTTGCATTAGTGGTGGTTGGGGCAGTTGCATTAGTGGGGGTTGGGGCAGTGTATTAGTGGGGGCAGTTGCATTTGTGGGGGTTGGGGCTGTTGCAGGATGGGGCTTGGGGCAGTTGCATTAGTGGGGGTTGGGGCAGTTGCATTAGTGGGGGTTGGGGCAGTTGCATTAGTGGGGTTGGGGCAGTTGCATTAGTGGGGGTTGGGGCAGTTGCATTAGTGGGGGTTGGGGCAGTGTGTTAGTTGGGGCTTGGGGCAGTGTGTTAGTTGGGGCTTGGGGCAGTGTGTTAGTTGGGGCTTGGGGCAGTGTGTTAGTTGGGGCTTGGGGCAGTGTGTTAGTTGGGGCTTGCGGCAGTGTATTAGTGGGACTTGGGGCAGTGTATTAGTGGGGGTTGGGGCAGTGTATTAGTGGGGGTTGGGGCTGTTGCAGGATGGGCTTGGGGCTGTGTGTTAGTTGGGGCTTGGGGCAGTGTGTTAGTGGGGGCTTGGGGCAGTGTGTTAGTGGGGGCTTGGGCAGTGTGTTAGTGGGGGCTTGGGGTGTATGTGTGGCTGTCATGTTGAGGTCCTTGCTGCAAGGGGCGGGGCCATGGGTCTGATCTGGGGTGGTCTGTATAGGGTGTGGCCAGGGTTTGTTTGGGGTGACCTGTATAGGGTGTGGCCAGGGTTTGTTTGGGGTGACCTGTATCGGGTGTGGCCAGGGTTTGTTTGGGGTGACCTGTATCGGGTGTGGCCAGGGTGCTGGGGTGGCCTATATAGGGTGTGGCCAGGGTGCTGGGGTGCCCCTCTCGACCGAGTGGGTGGGTACCCCTCTTGACTCCATTGCTGTTGACTGGAACCAATATTTTATTTTCCACAACATCAGGTTCAGAAGCATCCAAAGACCTGTTTTTAGTTGTTGTCTAATTTATCTTCAGTGCTTTTCAATTAAGAACATGTGGAATTGGAGTTTGGTCTACTTTTTTCAAAATTTTGAAATGGAATTGACCCAATCCTGATGGTTCCAGATCAAAGAAAGTGGCATATGATCTAGTTACTGTGACGTCATTGTTTTCTCCTACTAAACTTAGTTGAATGGACTGACTGTCAGTTCCACTGGATGAGAGTATCTGCTAAATGACCAAAAATGTGCGTAGTGTTTAAGTTTCTACCGTTATTTTACCAGGTAAGTTGACTGAGAACACATTCTCATTTACAGCAACGACCTGGGGAATAGTTACAGGGGAGAGGAGGGGGATGAATGAGCCAACTGTAAGCTGGGGATGATTAGATGACCATGATGGTATGAGGACCAGATTGGGAATTTAGCCAGGACACCCGGGTTAACACCCCTACTCTTACAATAAGTGCAATGGGATCTTTAATGACCTCAGAGAGTCAGGACACCCGTTTAACATCCCATCTGAAAGACAGCACCCTACACAGGGCAGTGTCTCATTAGGATATTTTATTTTAGACCAGAGGAAAGAGTGCCTCCTACTGGCCCTCCAACACCACTTCCAGCAGCATCTGGTCTCCCATCCAGGGACTGACCAGGACCAAACCTGCTTAGCTTCAGAAGCAAGCCAGCAGTGGGATGCAGGGTGGTATGAGAATGGTGTTTATGTATTTTCTGTTATAGGACAGTTTATCATTTTCAAAGGCACCTACTATTTACAGGGAGTATCCTTACAATCTCTCACATGTATTACAGTGTAAATATAATAAGAATATCTTCCCTTGGCTTTATGACCTCGTCAGCTGTCTCTTTTGTGAAATAGTTTCTGTCTGAAATGACAGAGGTATGGGGTTCTGCTGACGTCTGTGTTCCTGTCTGTCATCACAACTGGCAGAGGAAGAGTGAGCAACGGTGGGCTGATTCACTGAGGTGAGGAAGACAACCTGACAATCATTAAAAAAAAAAGGGGGCATGGTTTCCTGGGACACCTGCCAATCAGAGATGAGAGGATGGAAGAGCTGCCAATCAGAGGGCTGGGGAGGTCAAGGTCAGCTGGTGAGAAGGACACCAGCCGGGAGAGAATGGGGGAGGGAGGGGGGGAGGGACTGGGAGGGGGGGAGGGACTGGGAGGGAGGGACTGGGAATGGGGGAGGGAGGGGGGGAGGGAATGGGAGGGAGAGAATGGGAATGGGGGAGGGACTGACAGAGAGGGAGAGAATTGGAATGGGGGAGGGAGGGGGGAGGGAATGGGAATGGGGGAGGGAGGGAGGGAATGGGAATGGGGGAGGGAGGGAGGGAATGGGGGAGGGAGGGAATGGGGGGGGAGGGAGGGAGGGAGGGAGAGAATGGGAATGGGGGAGGGAGGGGGGGAGGGAGGGAGAGAATGGGAATGGGGGAGGGAGGGAGGGAATGGGGGAGGGGGGAGGGAGGGAATGGGAATGGGGGGGGGAGGGAGGGAGGGGAGGGAGAGAATGGGAATGGGGGAGGGAGGGAGAGAATGGGGGAGGAGGGGGGGAGGGAGAGAATGGGAATGGGGGGGGGGGGAGGGAGGGAGGGAGGGAGGGAGGGAGGGAGAGAATGGGAATGGGGGAGGGAGGGAGGGAATGGGAATGGGGGGGAGAGAAGGGGAATGGGGGGGGGGAGGGAGGGAGGGAATGGGAATGGGGGGGGAGGGAATGGGAATGGGGGGAGAGAATGGGAATGGGGGGGGAGGGAGGGAATGGGGGGGGGAGAGAATGGGAATGGGGGGGGGGGACTGACAGAGAGGGAGAGGACTGGGAGGGAGAGAATGGGAATGGGGGGGGGGAGGGGACTGACAGAGAGGGAGAGGAATGGGAGGGAGAGAATGGGAATGGGGGGGGGGAGGGGGGGAGGAGGGACAGAGACTGGGAATGGGGAGAGGAGGGACTGACAGAGAGGGAGAGGACTGGGAGGGAGAGAATGGGAATGGGGGGGGGAGGGACTGACAGAGAGGGAGAGGAATGGGAGGGAGAGAATGGGAATGGGGGGGGAGGGACTGACAGAGAGGGAGAGGAATGGGAGGGAGAGAATGGGAATGGGGGGGGGAGGGACTGACAGAGAGGGAGAAC
>NC_042975.1:4000041-4116528 GCF_901001165.1 Salmo trutta | reverse complement strand
AGAGACAGAAGTGACACATGATTCGGCAGCTGTGGGGATAGAAACTCATTCATTAACGGTCACGCATGCAAACAAACACAGTGTGAACACACACACACACACACACACAGGAAGGTCCTCCTTGGGGGCAGGGGTGGACTGGGACAAAAATTCAGCCCTGACATTTTGGTCACATCAGCCCACATCACTGTGCGTGCAGCACCCAGTGACCCCCCAGTGACCCCCAGTGACCCCCCAGTGACCCCCCAGTGACCCCCAGTGACCCCCCCCAGTGACCCCCCCAGTGACCCCCCAGTGACCCCCCCAGTGACCCCCCCAGTGACCCCCAGTGACCCCCCAGTGACCCCCCAGTGACCGGTGAAACATAGTCCTCCTCCTTTTATAACCAGCTCATGTTTAAGACAAATACAACATGTAAAAACATCACTGGAGATACAACTCACCACTATAACTGGGCCTCTGTATAACTGGGCCTCTGTATAACTGGGCCTCTGTATAACTGGGCCTCTGTTGTCTCAACTCACCACTATATCTGGCCCTCTGTATAACTGGGCCTCTGTATAACTGGGCCTCTGTTGACTCCCTAATGTGCAGTCTGTCTCTCCATTTGTCACTCAAATCTATAAAGTATATATATAGCACACACTTTAGATTAGAAGCTGCAAAAAAGACTAACGATTAATAAATGGTTTATTAATGTGGGAGTAATGATTAATAAATGGTTAACACACAATTTATAAATGCCTTAGAAATTGGTTTATTACAGAAACGTAAGATAAAATGTCACCCATCCAAGTTGTGAATGAATAAACACATATATTAGACGAATAAGAAAATAACTGAATAAATCCCTTATAGATCACCATTGGCTTATATAATACCTTATAACAGCCTAACCACATTTGTCTAATTAGTCCCTGTCATGTGTCCCATCCACTTAACTGTTTAAATATGAGGCTACATTTAATTCAATAGAGGAAGAGAGAGAGAGAGAGAGAGAGAGAGAAGGAGAGTGAGACACTGCGTGTTCCTTAATGTTTTGCCTGTATAATACTGCCAATGGCTACATTAAATAACTCTATCTCTATTTTATTCTATTGAATTCAATACAAAACAATTTTGTGTTTGTGATAAAAGGGTTTATATGTCTGAGGTTTTGACTAAAATATTCCACTCTGAAACCATATAACTTTGTGAAATGTATTAGAATTATAAGGCTATAATAATGTGTTAAAGACTATAATCCAATACTGTGTGTGAGTAGACTGCTTAAGACTAAGACACTGTTACTATTTCAAAATGAGCAGGGCAGAGTTGATAAGACGACGTTGTGAATAGGAACAGGAAAATGGGCCTCCCTAAGTTAGGGAGAGGAACAGCTGCCCAAAAACGGCTAGGCTGGCGAAAGATTAGGAGACAGGTGGTCTGGGTACTATGGAAAAATACAGCCGCCTAAAGCGGGGTGGAGTTCTCTACTGATGTAAGTTTATTTGTGTGTATGTATGTGTGTGTGTGTGTGTGGTAATATAAAAGGCTATGTGCATTGTATGGATTTTAGAGCTTTCGTAAATAAACGTTCTGATCATTGTAGGCTGGGTCTCAGTCTGTTTCCTTCAACAGGAACCTTACACCTTCTGGTATACAAACTGAGTAGTTTAAATTGAAGTTCGGTTTAAGAACATTGATAACTTAATTCCCGTAACAGTTTGTCATAGACTAGTTTATGTGGATAGACTTCCATGCCGCCCGTGTTTCGTATCTTTATGCCGAGAAGTGACGGGCCTTTCAGCGGCTTTTCGCCCCACTGATCAGGTAAATACTGAAATACAATATTATGACTACAGATAGAAAAAAATGGAATCCATTTTGACCAGCTCACCCTACAGAAACACGGTCCGGCCCATCTAGCATTTGCCAGAATGGCCAATCTACCTATGCTAGGGCGGGGTGGGTGGGTGGGTGGGGGGGGGGGGGGGTCAGGTAATGCTAATGTAACCGATGTGAAATGGCTAGTAGTTAGCGGTGGTGCGCGCTAATAGCATTTCAATCGGTGACGTCACTCGCTCTGAGGCCTGAAGTAGTTGTTCCCTTGCGTTGCAAGGGCCGCAGCTTATGTGGCGCGATGGGTAACGATGCTTCGTGGGGTGTCAGTTGTTGATGTGTGCAGAGGGTCTCTGGTTCGAGCCCGGGTTGGGGCGAAGAGAGGGACGGAACCGACACAGTTACGGTGGGATCAGGTAATGTGACATATAAAGAATAAGGAATAACGTAACAATTACAAACGTTGACGTAGTTGAACGTCATCAAACACTTTTCCGGTGAAAAGCATCCATAACAGAAAGTCAAACAAGCACCATCTGCTAATCAAATTGACTAAAACAAACGCTACATTTCAGCTGGATGAATAGCTTACAGTCTAGGGAGCCTGGCTCCTGGTAATGATAGTTGTTGGTGGCAAGTTTGAATCCCAGGGAAGATATACACTACCGTTCAAAAAGTTTGGGGTCACTTAGAAATGTCCTTGTTTTTTTTTGTTTTTTAAGAAAATTTAACATTTTTGTCCATTAAAATAACATCAAATTGATCAGAAATACAGTGTAGACATTGTTAATGTTGTAAATGACTATTGTAGCTGGAAACGGCTGATTTTTTAATGGAATATCTACTTAGGCGTACAGAGGCCCATTATCAGCAACCATCTCTCCTGTGTTCCAATGGCACGTTGTGTAAGCTAATCCAAGTTTATCATTTTAAAAGGCTAATTGATCATTAGAAAACCCTTTTGCAATTATGTTAGCACAGCTGAAAACTGTTGTCCTGATTAAAGAAGCAATAAAACTGGCCTTTAGACTAGTTGAGTATCTGGAGCATCAGCATTTGTGTGTGGCCAGAAATGGCCAGAAACAAAGAACTTTCCTCTGAAACTCGTCAGTCTGTTCTTGTTCTGAGAAATGAAGGCTATTCCATGCTAGAAATTGCCAAGAAACAGAAGATCTCGTACAACACTGTGTACTACTCCCTTCACAGAACAGCGTAAACTGGCTCTAACCAGAATAGAAAGAGGAGTGGGAGGCCCCGGTGCACAACTGAGCAAGAGGACAAGTACATTAGAGTGTCTAGTTTGAGAAACAGACGCCTCACAAGTCCTCAACTGGCAGCTTCATTAAATAGTACCCGCAAGACACCAGTCTCAACGTCTACAGTGAATAGGCGACTCTGGGATGCTGGCCTTCTAAGCAGAGTTGCAAAGAAAAAGCCATATCTCTGGCTGGCCAATAAAAATAAAAGATTAAGATGGCAAAAGAATACAGGCACTGGACAGAGGGAATTCTGAGTGTGCAACGCTGTCATCAAGGCAAAAGGGTAGCTACTTTGAAGATTGTAAAGTATAAAATGTATTTAACACTTTTTTGGGGGTTACTACAAGATTCCATATGTGTTATTTCCTAGTTTCGATGTCATCACTATTATTCTACAATGTAGAAAATAGTAAAAAAAAAAAAAAAAACCTTAAATTGATAGGTGTGTCAAAAACGTTTGACTGGTAATGTATATTAAACATAAAATATGTGTATCTTATTCAATATGATTTTAAAGGCTAAACTGATCTCAGATCAGCACTCATACAATAAGACAAGGGGAACATAGTTGATATACGCCTGTTATAGATCATCCATTTAAGGCCTGTTATAGATCATCCATTCAGGCCTGTTATAGATCATCCATTTAAGGCCTGTTATAGGTCATCCATTTCAGGCCTGTTATAGATCATCCATTTAAGGCCTGTTATAGATCATCCATTTAAGGCCTGTTATAGATCATCCATTTCAGGCCTGTTATAGATAATCCATTCAGGCCTGTTATAGATCATCCATTAAGGCCTGTTATAGATCATCCATTAAGGCATATTATAGATCATCCATTTAAGGCCTGTTATAGATCATCCATTTAAGGCCTGTTATAGATCATCCATTTCAGGCCTGTTATAGATCATCCATTCAGGCCTGTTATAGATCATCCATTCAGGCCTGTTATAGATCATCCATTAAGGCCTGTTATAGATCATCCATTAAGGCATATTATAGATCATCCATTTAAGGCCTGTTATAGATCATCCATTTAAGGCCTGTTATAGATAATCCATTTAAGGCCTGTTATAGATCATCCATTCAGGCCTGTTATAGATCATCCATTAAGGCCTGTTATAGATCATCCATTCAGGCCTGTTATAGATCATCCATTTAAGGCCTATTATAGATCATCCATTCAGGCCTGTTATAGATCATCCATTAAGGCCTGTTATAGATCATCCATTCAGGCCTATTATAGATCATCCATTCAGGCCTGTTATATATCATCCATTCAGGCCTATTATAGATCATCCATTCAAGCCTGTTATAGATCATCCATTAAGGCCTGTTATTGATCATCCATTCAGGCATATTATAGATCATCCATTAAGGCCTATTATAGATAATCCATTAAGGCATATTATAGATCATCCATTAAGGCCTGTTATTGATCATCCATTAAGGCATATTATAGATCATCCATTAAGGCCTATTATAGATCATCCATTAAGGCCTGTTATAGATCATCCATTTAAGACCTGTTATAGATCATCCATTTAAGGCCTGTTATAGATCATCCATTTAAGGCCTGTTATAGATCATCCATTTAAGGCCTGTCATAGATCATCCATTTAAGGCCTATTATAGATCATCCATTTAAGGCCTGTTATAGATCATCCATTAAGGCATATTATAGATCATCCATTTAAGGCCTGTTATAGCTCATCCATTCAGGCCTGTTATTGATCATCCATTTAAGGCCTGTTATAGATCATCCATTAAGGCATATTATAGATCATCCATTTAAGGCCTGTTATAGATCATCCATTAAGGCCTGTTATTGATCATCCATTTAAGGCCTGTTATAGATCATCCATTCAGGCCTGTTATAGATCATCCATTTAAGGCCTGTTATAGATCATCCATTCAGGCCTGTTATAGATCATCCATTTCAGGCCTGTTATAGATCATCCATTAAGGCCTGTTATAGATCATCCATTCAGGCCTGTTATAGATCATCCATTCAGGCCTGTTATAGATCATCCATTAAGGCATATTATAGATCATCCATTTAAGGCCTGTTATAGATCATCCATTTAAGGCCTGTTATAGATCATCCATTCAGGCCTGTTATAGATCATCCATTTCAGGCCTGTTATAGATCATCCATTAAGGCCTGTTATAGATCATCCATTCAGGCCTGTTATAGATCATCCATTCAGGCCTGTTATAGATCATCCATTAAGGCATATTATAGATCATCCATTCAGGCCTGTTATTGATCATCCATTTAAGGCCTGTTATAGATCATCCATTAAGGCATATTATAGATCATCCATTTAAGGCCTGTTATAGATCATCCATTAAGGCCTGTTATTGATCATCCATTTAAGGCCTGTTATAGATCATCCATTCAGGCCTGTTATAGATCATCCATTTAAGGCCTGTTATAGATCATCCATTCAGGCCTGTTATAGATCATCCATTTCAGGCCTGTTATAGATCATCCATTAAGGCCTGTTATAGATCATCCATTCAGGCCTGTTATAGATCATCCATTCAGGCCTGTTATAGATCATCCATTAAGGCATATTATAGATCATCCATTTAAGGCCTGTTATAGATCATCCATTTAAGGCCTGTTATAGATCATCCATTCAGGCCTGTTATAGATCATCCATTTCAGGCCTGTTATAGATCATCCATTAAGGCCTGTTATAGATCATCCATTCAGGCCTGTTATAGATCATCCATTCAGGCCTGTTATAGATCATCCATTAAGGCATATTATAGATCATCCATTTAAGGCCTGTTATAGATCATCCATTAAGGCCTTAAATGAATCTAACACGTGACAGTTCTACCTCACCTTTCTTTTTCTGAAGATATATTGGACATTAAATCATCTGTTAATGAAATAACATGGGTAATCTATAGTAATAGAGAATAGGCGAATACGCATATAGATAATCAATAGGCTGTTGCCATGGCGATGACCCGGAGTTGACCCCAGCATCCTAGCCCTGTGGCCAAAAAAAGAAATATAAACACATTATCCAGTATTCATGGCCAACACATCCCCTCTATACCAAGCGGTAGGCTATGACAGTTGGGACATTGTGACAACAGTCATATTATGGCTAATCACTTTTCAATTGAACAGCTGAGGGCTCTGCAAAGCAATGGTATAACTACTAGGCCTACACTGTAGCAGCAACTAAACTGGCATTTGACAGAAAGACAGTAGACTAGCATCTGTAGTAGTAGGCTAGTAGGTTAATTAATGGTAACAGGCTAGTAGGTTGATGGTAATAGGCTAGTAAGCTAATGGTAATAAGCTAGTAAGCTAATGGTAATAGGCTAGTAAGCTAATGGTAATAGGCTAGTAAGCTAATGGCAATAGGCTAGTAAGGTAATAGGCTAGTAAGCTAATGGTAATAGGCTAGTAAGCTAATGGTAATAGGCTAGTAAGCTAATGGTAACAGGCTAGTAAGCTAATGGTAATAGGCTAGTAAGCTAATGGTAACAGGCTAGTAGGTTAATGGTAATAGGCTAGTAAGCTAATGGTAACAGGCTAGTAAGCTAATGGTAATAGGCTAGTAAGCGAATGGTAACAGGCTAGTAGGTTAATAGTAATAGGCTAGTAAGCTAATGGTAACAGGCTAGTAAGCTAATGGTAATAGGCTAGTAAGCTAATGGTAACAGGCTAGTAAGCTAATGGTAATAGGCTAGTAAGCTAATGGTAACAGGCTAGTAGGTTAATGGTAATAGGCTAGTAAGCTAATGGTAACAGGCTAGTAAGCTAATGGTAATAGGCTAGTAAGCGAATGGTAACAGGCTAGTAGGTTAATGGTAACAGGCTAGTAAGCTAATGGTGATAGGCTAGTAAGCTAATGGTAACAGGCTAGTAGGTTAATGGTAATAGGCTAGTAAGCTAATGGTAACAGACTAGTAAGCTAATGGTAACAGGCTAGTAAGCCAATGGTAATAGGCTAGTAAGCTAATGGTAACAGGCTAGTAGGTTAATGGTAATAGGCTAGTAAGCTAATGGTGATAGGCTAGTAAGCTAATGGTAACAGGCTAGTAGGTTAATGGTAATAGGCTAGTAAGCTAATGGTAACAGGCTAGTAAGCTAATGGTAACAGGCTAGTAAGCCAATGGTAATAGGCTAGTAAGCTAATGGTAATAGGCTAGTAAGCTAATGGTAACAGGCTAGTAAGCTAATGGTAACGGTCTAGTAGGTTAATGGTAATAGGCTAGTAAGCTAATGGTAACAGGCTAGTAAGCTAATGGTAATAGGCTAGTAAGCGAATGGTAACAGGCTAGTAGGTTAATAGTAATAGGCTAGTAAGCTAATGGTAACAGGCTAGTAAGCTAATGGTAACAGGCTAGTAAGCCAATGGTAATAGGCTAGTAAGCTAATGGTAATAGGCTAGTAAGCTAATGGTAACGGTCTAGTAGGTTAATGGTAATAGGCTAGTAAGCTAATGGTAACAGGCTAGTAAGCTAATGGTAATAGGCTAGTAAGCTAATGGTAACAGGCTAGTAAGCTAATGGTAATAGGCTAGTAAGCTAATGGTAATAGGCTAGTAAGCTAATGGTAACAGGCTACTAAGCTAATAGTAATAGGCTAGTAAGCTAATGGTAACAGGCTAGTAAGCTAATGGTAACAGGCTAGTAATCTAATGGTAATAGGCTAGTAAGCTAATGGTAATAGGCTAGTAAGCTAATGGTAACAGGCTAGTTAGCTAATGGTAATAGGCTAGTAAGCTAATGGTAACAGGCTAGTAAGCTAATGGTAATAAGCTGGTAAGCTAATGGTAACAGGCTAGTAAACTAGGAGTGTAGGTTGAAGTTGGTAGCACTCTAATGGTTGTATTTAATTAGGGTGTCTAGCCAGGACCGGTGTCAACTGTCAAGTCTCCTCTTCTGTTCTGGTGACCTGAAAACAAGACTCCACTCCTTCTCTCTCACACACACTTTGTTCCATCGGCTCAGTTGAAGTGGTTGGAGGTGTTCTCTCCATCACCAATTGAGATGGAAGAGAGAAGAGAACAGGGAAGTCTGTCTGTCTGCCTGTCATTCAGTCAGTTCTGTGGATCTGTCCTCTTCACATGCTGGTACTGTGAGAGTGCTACGGGGATCTCTCCTCAGTCTGACTCACTCACACTCACTCACTAAACGAGACGTCAAAAACACCTCAGAGAGAGAGAGAGAGAGAGAGAGAGAGAGAGAGAGAGGGGGGGGGGGTGGAGAGATGAGAGAGAGAATAAGCTGCTGTCCACACACCCTAACCCGCAGCCTTTTCCCTCTTCCACCATCTCACGTCGCAGCTCTGCCAATATTCTACTGTACTCTGTACTGTCACCTCACTGCGCGTCAACTCCGCAGGGAGAGAGAGAGACCGGACACATTTTTTGGGGGGGGAAGAGAGAAAAGGAATGCGAGAATGAAGAAGAATAAAGACTATTGACAGTTTTTTTTTCTTCTCTCTCTCAAGCAAACTGACCGACGAAACTACTTGACCTGTGGCCTCAGAGAGAGAGAGAGAGAGGGAAGTGTGTCCAGTCTCCCTCTTCGAAACGACGTTGTGGAAGAAGTCTAACTGACCTATTGTAAAAATGTATTATTGTAGTGACGTTATACGAGGTGTCCTTTCTTTCCGGATAGGCCAGTGCTTTTGTTTATTAGCCGAGGCTGTGTTAGTGTGTTTGTTGTTTTCTTCTGTCAAAGCAGAGGAAGAGTGTCCGTTATCCTGTATCTGTGTCAGAGACTCCGGGACGGTGACCTGCCGGGGTGGCGAACACACTGAGTTACCGGGTGACATACCGACGTGGGCGACCACGTTAATACTCAGGGGGAACAACATCTCAACGTTACCGGGAGGAGCGTTCTCCTCGAATAACGGGACGGAACTCGAACTAACGACCCTCTCACTGTCACATAATAGGATCATGGTAATCGAGGCTGACGCTTTCACGGGACTCCCCAGATTGAATTTACTGGATTTAAGCCACAACCCGTTGGTGTATATTTCGGACCGGGCGTTTCACGGTCTACGAGAGCTCCGTTCTCTTCACCTGAACGACTCGCTCCTTGCTCCAGCCGTAGCGCAGCTCTCCAACGCGCTGCATGGCACCGAAACGTTACGCAACCTCCACCGGTTGGAGCTATCAAGCAATCGGTTGAAAACCATACCCATTTCACGGTTGGACGCGTTCAACCTACACACTTTAGTTCTCACCAACAACTCCATCGAGAACATTGGTAAAGAGAACATATCTAGTTTGTACCATCACAAGAGAGTGCGTATTTATTTGTCACTAAATCCTTTCAGGTGTAACTGTGAACTTGAGTCGTTCTACTTCTGGTTAAAGAACTCTTCTTCTCAATGTGTGGACGCTGCGCGCCTCCTGTGCGCTGAGCCTGATGCCAAGAAGGGGATTCCGCTGGAGCGGTTACGCGGTGAGGACGTGGATTGTCTCAATGAGAATTTAGAGGCGGTATCCTACGTGTTCCTAGGGATAGTCATGGCAATGATCGGTATTGTATTCCTCATGGTGCTTTATCTAAACCGGAGAGGCATCAAACGGTGGCTCAACAACATTCGTGATGCGTGCCGCGACCAGATGGAAGTGTACCATTACCGGTACGAACAGGACTCTGATCCCAGGCTGGCTAACGTCGCCGTTTAATGACTTAAATGTCGCCGTTAAAATGACTTAAATGTTTAATGTTTAACGTCCACTCCCTCAATTTATGCCATTATCAACCGTTGTTTTTATGTACAGAGTAAACTGTTTCATGAGAACGGAAGAGCAATTATTAACCGTTTGTTCTCAACTTATATTATGAACTGTATTTGTTTATAATATGTAGCCGATGATTTGGAAAGCAACAAACTTCGTTGTCCAATATAGGGACAAAAAAAAATGGACCTTTATTGTAAATATCTGTGAATTATACATTTCTGTAAATATACCCATGTACAACAACACAAAATGAAAACATGCTTATCTTCCATCATAGAGACATGAGAAAACATAAGACTTGTTCAAATATAGATGTACAGTAGGCCGGTTTAGTTGAGTGACTATAGTTTCGACAACATAATAAATAGTTTGAGTTCCTTCTACAGATTATTCTAAACGACTGTATCAGTATGTAAGTACATGTATAAACTGTAATTACAGTAGAAAATGTATCTATTAATAAAAACAATTGAGAATTATCAATGGGATGTATTTATGTTGAGCAACCAGGACACCCGTGATACAAGTCAATATTTAACGTCCATCCATGTTTGGGGATGTCGGGAGATGACGTGGAAACCTTTTGTGCCAAAGGTTGCATGTTCGAATCCACTAATATAAACTTTTAATTTTAACTTAACCATTCAGAGTTAATGTCTAACCTTAACCTTAAACAACTTTGAAATTTGACGTTTGAGAAACATGGATGAACGTCTAATTCTGACGAGAGACTGTGAGAGCTGGTTGATGCAAGACAGCATGGCTCTTTAACTTCTGTCCCAGATTATTTTCCCTCCTATGCATCAATAACTAATGAGAGACACTGTCTCTCTGTGTGTGTGTGTGTGTGTGTGTGAGAGAGAGAGGAAAAGGGAGAGTGAAAAAGAGATGGATTAAAGGATGTGTAAGTACGATGATGTGTAATGCCAGACTGGGAGGAGGACCAATCCAGACTGGGAAGAGGACCAATCCAGACTGGGAGGACTGGGAGGACTGGGAGGAGGACCAATCCAGACTGGGAGGACTGGGAGGAGGACCAATCCAGACTGGGAAGAGGACCAATCCAGACTGGGAGGAGGACCAATCCAGACTGGGAGGAGGACCAATCCAGACTGGGAGGAGGACCAATCCAGACTGGGAGAAGGACCAATCCAGACTGGTAGGAGGACCAATCCGGACTGGGAGGAGGACCAATCCAGACTAGGAGGAGGACCAATCCAGACTGGGAGGAGGACCAATCCAGACTGGGAGGAGGACCAATCCAGACTGGGAGAAGGACCAATCCCCAAGTGTTAAGTTGATGTCATATACTCCCATGTGTAGTGATGTCTGACAACCCTTGACCTTTTTGAACTGATGGTAATAAGGAATCTCATGGCCATTTAATAATAAGAATCATTTCCACAAAAATAATGTACAATGTAAATGTCTTAACTTCTCAATATATTACAATAACTTTATTTTTCTCGTGAAGGAAATCCTTGTTTGGAGTGGTTCAAAGAGACAACAACATACACACAGCAGGCTACAAACCACCAATGTAGGCTATTGTAAAACTAACTATTGTCAGGCTAACTAAGTGTCGCCTATTGTAAAACTAATATAATGTAGGCTATTGTAAAACTAACAATGTAGCCTACTGTAAAACTAACATAATGTAGCCTACTGTAAAACTAACATAATGTAGTCTATTGTAAAACTAACATAATGTAGGCTATTGTAAAACTAACATAATGTAGTCTATTGTAAAACTAACATAATGTAGCCTATTGTAAAACTAACATAATGCAGCCTATTGTAAAACTAACATAATGTAGCCTATTGTAAAACTAACAATGTAGCCTATTATAAAACTAACATAATGTAGCCTACTGTAAAACTAACATAATGTAGCCTATTGTAAAACTAACATAATGTAGCCTATTGTAAAACTAACATAATCTGTTTCATTAATTGCATATAGGCCTGCTCTACTTTATTCATTTGTGACATTTCACATGCTATTAGAAATGAGAGCAAATATGAGGTTTGAAGGAGCTATAAAGTATAGAAAAACTAAACGATCCAGTCCAGTCGAATAAAGAATTAAGCAGCTGAGTCCAGTAGAGGCCTGTGACTGTGATGTCTCTTTCTGTTGAGCAGTGAGCCTTGTGTAGATCTGTGACTGTGACTGCGATGTCTCTTTCTGTTGAGCAGTGAGCCTTGTGTAGATCTGTGACTGTGATGTCTCTTTCTGTTGAGCAGTGAGCCTTGTGTAGATCAGTAGAGGCCTGTGACTGTGATGTCTCTTTCTGTTGAGCAGTGAGCCTTGTGTAGATCAGTAGACGTCTGTGACTGTGATGTCTCTTTCTGTTGAACAGTGAGCCTTGTGTAGATCTGTGACTGTGATGTCTCTTTCTGTTGAACAGTGAGCGTTGTGTAGATCAGTAGAGGCCTGTGACTGTGATGTCTCTTTCTGTTGAGCAGTGAGCCTTGTGTAGATCAGTAGAGGCCTGTGACTGTGATGTCTCTTTCTGTTGAGCAGTGAGCCACATATTATATGCGACAGAGAAAGAGAGATCCCTCAACGACATAACTCACCAGGTTATGCCAGGAGACAGAGCCTATAGGACTAGTGGCTACTCTGCAGTTCTTAAAGAGAACAATCATAACTAACAGCGAGCCTATTCCCCAAAGAACTGAGTAAAAAAACATCTTGACGATGAATAA
Organism: Salmo trutta; assembly: GCF_901001165.1. Lineage (NCBI taxonomy): Eukaryota > Metazoa > Chordata > Actinopteri > Salmoniformes > Salmonidae > Salmo > Salmo trutta. Next base: position 4,103,996 of record NC_042975.1, on the reverse strand, counting down.
TCTATGGAACCAAATTCTACGGTCGTTAGGGCATTTATGAGGGACAATTTGAAAAGTTTGAGAAACGCTGAATCACTTTGGTGGAGAAACATCTCTGTCATATTACCAACCGAGTTTAAGAGCAGGGCTGTTGGTTACGGCAGAGGAGAACGTTTCGACACGACCTAAGTGCGCTCCAGTACGTCGACGGGTGGCGGGACGGGAGAGGTATTGCTGATATGATTATGGCAGAACGGAATATAGTTTAATCCAGCGGAGGCTGCTGAGGAGAGGACGGCTCATAATAATGTCTGGAAAGGAGCAAATGGAACGGCATCAAAACACATGGAAACCATGGAAACCACGCATTTGATACCGTTCCACTGATTCCACTCCAGTCGTTACCACGAGCCCATCCTCCCCAATTAAGGTTCCACCAACCTCCTGTGGTTTAATCTCATCAGAGCCGTGACTAAGACCAGGAGAATGATCATAGACCATAAACCCGTCGACTCAACCAAGCGCCACAGTTATAATGAACAGTCTCTGCAGACAGATGACCGCAGCTGTTTGCTTTTTTTTTTTTTTTAAACGACAAGGTCAACGGGATTTGGTAAGACTGGTCTCCCGGGGATGGGGGGGTGTGTGTGGAGAGGTGGGGTCTGAGTGATAAGGAAGGTCACTGTGACTGGGTAACATCAGTTTGACCTCAGATAATTCTCTCTCTCTCTCACACACACACACAGCTGTCCGTTTCAGCACCAGCGGTCGACGAGGGAGAGATCAGCACCGTGGACAGCGGTCATACAGTACTACCCTCAGTGCAATACGCAATTCCACCTAACAATATGAAACTGTCTTGGTTTCACTTACTCTTTTGATTCTCTCTCTCATCAGCCATATTCTCTTCCACCTGGTAATGCGCTTTTCCTTCTCCTACTTTTCCTTCCTCCTTCCTCCTTCCTCCTTCCTCCTTCCTCCTTCTCTACAGCTATACATTGTGTCTGAAAGTGTCCCAGTAACATCACAGCTAAATGTGAAGAGAAATGTAGCTTGCCAAAGTGGCAAATAGGAGACAATTACCACAACGTTCATGTTCCTTCTGCCTCAAGCCATTGCCTGCTTACTGAAAATGTTGAGAAAATGAAAAAAATAAGTGAAAGCATAATCATGAAAAAATAAAGATATATAGCCTGTCTGTCTGTCTGTCTCTCTCGCTCACTCTGTCTGTCTGTCTGTCTGTCTGTCTGTCTGTCTGTCTGTCTGTCTGTCTGTCTCACTCTCTCTTTCTGTCTGTCTCTCTCACTCTCTCTGTCTCAGACAGACAGACAGACAGACAGACAGAGAGAGAGAGTGAGCGAGAGAGACAGACAGATAGACAGACAGTCTCGGTTTCTGTTTCTCTCAAGCCATAATACATGCACTCCACTAATCAATTAATCAGGTAATTCCATCTATTAGGTAACTGAGACGATCTCTGAGTGTTGCATCTGGCTCTGATCTGCAGGCGCTTGGCAAGGTCTGACCCTCGTTAATTAATTAACAGACTGGAGATTTACATTAAGTCTGAATATTATAGAGACACAGACACTACGAGTCGTTGGTCATCTCTTATCTCTTCTCCATGAAGGTGTTTCTCATTTGAAGCCGCGAGGTGGTAGTACGCGTCATAGAATATAATTTGTGGAAGGGGCATATCTCCGACAGCTTTGACTGCCCCCCTAACATTCGATAGGGATTCTAGTTCTGTTGGATGCATATCAAACTGATTTGACAAGAAGGCAGAACAGCCATAAGCTCCAACCCAGAGTTTTAAAGACATATCTATCGTCCTGGGTCATTCTCAGAGTATTTATTTTCAAAGAACATACACTACCATTCAAAGGGGTCACTTAGAAATGTCCTTTTTTTTCTTTTTTTTTTAAAGAAAATCATTTTTTTTTGTGTCCTTTAAAATAACATCAAATTGATCAGAAATACAGTGTAGACATTGTTAATGTTGTAAATGACTATTGTAGCTGGAAAAGGCTGATTTTTAATGGAATATCTACATAGGCGTACAGAGGCCCATTATCAGCAACCATCACTCCTGTGTTCCAATGGCACGTTGTGTTAGCTAATCCAAGTTTGGCATTTTAAACGGCTAATTGAGCATTAGAAAACCCTTTTGCAATCATGTTAGCACAGCTGTAAACTGTTGTTCTGATTAAAGAAGCAATAAAACCTTCTTTAGACTAATTGAGTATCTGGAGCATCAGCTTTTGTGGGTTCGATTACAGGCTCAAAATGGCCAGAAACAAAGGACTTTCTTCTGAAACTCATCAGTCTATTCTTGTTCTGAGAAATTAAGGTTATTCCATTTGAGAAATTGCCAAGAAACTGAAGATCTCGTACAACGCTGTGTACTATTCCCTTTACAGACCAGCGCAAACTGGCTCTAACCAGAATAGAAAGAGGAGTGGGAGGCCCCGGTGCACAACTGAGCAAGAGGGCAAGTACATTAGAGTGTCTAGTTTGAGAAGCAGACACCTCACAAGTCCTCAACTGGCAGCTTCATTAAATAGTATCTGCAAAACACCAGACTCAACATAAACAGTGAAGAGGCGACTCCGGGATGCTGGCCTTCTAGGCAGAGTAGCAAAGAAAAAGCCATATCACAGACTGGCCAATAAAAATTGGGATAGTGTCCCATTTTATTGTTGTTTTGACTCTGTACTCCAGCACTTTGGATTTTAAAAGATACAATGACTATGAGGTTAAAGTGCAGACTGTCAGCTTTAATTTGAGATTATTTTCATCAATATCGCTACAAATTACTGCACTTTCTTTATATAGTCCCCCCCCCCCCCATTTTAGGGGCCCAAAAGTATTGAGCCAAATTCGCTTACAGTCCAGCGAAAAAGTATTTGCCCCCTTTTCTGATTTTCTCAATTTTTTTGCATATTTTTGATACGGAATGTTATCAGATCTTCAAAACATTATATTTAATAAAGGAAACCTGACTTTACAAATAACACATAAAAATGGATACTTAGTTTATTTATTTCATTAACAAAGTTATGTAACCCCCAATGCCCCTGTGTGTAAAAGTAATTGCCTCCTTACACTCAGTAACTGGTTGTGCCACATTTAGCTGCAATGACTCCAACCAAACACTTCCTGTATTAGTTGATCAGTCTCTCACATCGCTGTGGAGGAATTTTGGACCACTCTTCCATGAAGAAATGCTTTAACTCAGGGACATTTGTACGTTTTCAAGCATGAACTGCTTTTGTCTCATGTCCTGCCACAACATCTCAATAGGGATTAGGTCTGGACTTTGACTAGGCCATTCCAAAACTTCCAACTGTGTTGCTTTTAAACACTTTTCATGTAGACTTGATTGTGTGTTTTGGATCATTGTCTTGCTGCATGACCCAGCTGCGCTTCAGCTTCAGCTCACAGACGGATGGCCTGACATTCTCTTGTAGAATTCTCAGATATGAAGCACAATTCATGTCCCACAGCTTCCTAATGACAAGGATAGATGTGCTTACCTTCAATACATGTGTCACACACACACACATTTCAAAACCCTCTTACAGCACTGTGTCTAGTGGTGTCTGATTGATGACACATCCTCTTCTCGTCTCTCTCAGACAGACATATACTTATCTCCTCCTCCTCCCCTCTCCTCTTCACCCCTTCTCCTACTTCTCCTCTCCTCATCCTCCCCTCCTCATATCCCTTTACGCTTTACCTCTCTCTCTCTCTCTCTCTCTCTCTCTCTCTCTCTCTCTCTCTCTCTACTCCCTCCCTGCATCTCTCTCTCTCCGTCTCTTTCCCTCTCTCCCTCTCCCCTATCTCCCTCTCCAGGTAAATGGTTTTCTCCAGCTGAGTGGCTATCTAAGGCCACAGGGGCAGGATTTAGGCTGAGGCCAGCAGAAAAAAATAACAGAGGAAGGGGAATATGAAGAAAAGAAGGGACACAAAGAAAATCTGAATTACTGTCCACTCTGCCAGGCGGAGGCTGTCCTTGCCTTATGTAAACCCCTGACTCATCCTTTCTCTACCTTCATCTCTCTCTCTCACTCTTAACATCTCTACCTCACACCCAGTCTCTCACCTCTAACTCTCACCCAGTCACTCACCCTTAACATCTCTCTCTCACCCAGTCTCACCCTTAACATCTCTACCTCTCACCCAGTCTCACCCTTAACATCTCTCTCTCACCCAGTCTCTCATCTCTACCTCTCACCCAGTCTCACCCTTAACATCTCTACCTCTCACCCAGTCTCTCATCTCTACCTCTCACCCAGTCTCACCCTTAACATCTCTACCTCTCACCCAGTCTCACCCTTAACATCTCTACCTCTCACCCAGTCTCACCCTTAACATCTCTACCTCTCACCCAGTCTCACCCTTAACATCTCTACCTCTCACCCAGTCTCTCATCTCTACCTCTCACCCAGTCACTCACCCTTAACATCTCTACCTCTCACCCAGTCTCTCACTCTTAACATCTCTACCTCTCACCCAGTCTCTCATCTCTACCTCTCACCCAGTCACTCACCCTTAACATCTCTCTCTCACCCAGTCTCACCCTTAACATCTCTACCTCTCACCCAGTCTCACTCTTAACATCTCTACCTCTCACCCAGTCACTCACCCTTAACATCTCTCTCTCACCCAGTCTCACAGGGCAAATGTACATCATCCAATCAAAACCCAACCTTAATTTACCAGTTGTGACCACGGATCTTCTGACTTTATTACCCAAATTATCCTATTTACACTTTGTAGTCAATTTTGACACTAGAATAAATGTTTCTGATTCATATTGATGCCACATTTTCAAAGCGTTTCGTTGCTTTTTAAAAGGCCGTTGCTCTTTGAATAGACAATTGCAACTTTTTAACAGACTTTACTGTGTGCCCTCAAGTATCTGTCTCTTGCAAGTTGTCACTCATCCCATCTCTCTTTCTTTCTCTGTCTCCCCCCCCCCATATCTCTCTCTTCCCCTGAGGTAAAGTAATCAATGCGTTTTCATCGAATCAATATTCCAACGTTGGATGGTGTGACCCTGTGTGGTTTAACCACTGGGAACCAGACTAGAGTTAAACCCAGGGCTGCCTTGCAGTCAAAGGCCTTGAATGGGACGGTCATACGACCTGACTGTGCTTTGAATACTGGGAACCTGGCTCTGCTAATCTACTTGAGTATCTCTCTCACACACACACACACACACACACACACACACACACACACACACACACACACACACACACACACACACACACACACACACACACACACACACACACACACAACACACACACACACACACACACACACACACACACACACACAGGCCTAAGGTGCCATCAATGAAGTCGAAGGGCTCTACCGAGGGCGGTCGTAAGCCGTGCTTTGATTCACTCTTCAGTGAGTATAAAGAGGACTGTGCGGTCGAACGACCCCTGACCTGACAGCGAGGAACTCTGGGTGGTAATGAACTCCTGGAGCCAATCAGAAGGAACTCCTACTCTGAAAAGCTTTTTTAAATACAGGCCTGAGCTACACACCCATTATAGGGGTAATCTGCTGGAGTTTGTCACGCTCAACAGTTTACTGTGAGTTTCAAGAATGGTCCACCACCCAAATGACATCCAGTCAACTTGACACAACTGTGGGAAGCATTGGAGTCAACATGGGCCAGCATCCCTGTGGAACGCTTTCAACACCCGACTCTGAAGTCACCCCTGATGGCTTCACTATCACTCGTATGGACAGAGACAGTGTGTCACGTCCTGACCAGTAAAAGAGGTTCTTTGTTATTGTAGTTTGGTCAGGGCGTGGCAGGGGGTGTGTTTGTTTTGTGTTGTCGGGGTTTTTGGGTTGTCTTTTATGTTTTGTATTTCTATGTTCTATTTTCTAGTTTTTCTATTTCTATGTCTAGTTTATTGTTTTGACCTTCAATTGGAGGCAGCTGTTCCTCGTTGCCTCTAATTGAAGGTCCTATTTAGTAGGGGTGTTTTTCTATTTTTTTCTTTTGTATACGTGTTTTTTTCGTTTTCCTTCTTTAATAAAATAAGAAGATGAGTATACACGTTCCCGCTGCATTTTGGTCCAATCCCTACGATACCCGTGGCACAGTGAAGCTACCGGTATGGAGCATGGAGGTGGAGTCCGTGTTCTGATAAATGATAGATGGTGTAAAAACTACGATTGTTTGAATAAAAATATGCACTCCTGATATAGAGCTACTGTGTTACTACGCTCCTTCTACCTCCCCCTGTGAATTCCCCCAGCATTTTGTGACAGTTGTTTATATCCATCCAAGAGCAAACAGGGTCAATGCAGCTGAACCTCATTTTTAACCTCACTCAAGAACTTGAGACAAAAGGCTGTGAGACATGAGTTTAATTCTAGACACAGGAAAGGTAGGAAGTATACGGAGGGCACGGCGCAACAGAGGACAAACAGCAGAGGGGCTAATGATCTTGGAGCAGGGCGGAAAGGTCTCGACTTCCGGGGGTGTTTGCCGAGGGGTTATAGCGGCTTGCCAGTGCATCTGGCTTGACCATCTTAGACACCGGTCGGTGCTGTGGAAGTGAAGTGGCCCGGGCCTTACTGAACCCCTCCCGGAGGTCCTGGTACTCCGCGGGGCTGGCGGAGAGGTCCGGGGCCAATTCCAAGCCCCCGGGAATACGCTCTAACACCCCCATGGGAATGGAGAGGGGTTGAGTGGGGATGCCCAGCTCGGACGCCAGGGTAACGTCCATGAGACTCACATTGGACCCCGAGTCGATGAGTACCTGGAGAGACTTGGACCGGTCGCCCCACCGCAGGATGGCACGGAGAGGGTGGCGAGCAAGGGGAGACAAAATGTTTTCTTTAAGACCCACCAGAGTACTCACTCCGAATGAGCTAGGTTTCTTGAAGGGACAGGTAGACACATAATGACCGGCAGTACCACAATAACTCAAGTCTGCGTACGCTTTCGGCTGAGGAAGAAGTGAATCAGCTGTCTCTGGAGGCTCTTGGAGGGACTCGGGTAAGCTCGGATCCTCTCGGGGACGTAGACGCCGGGGACTTCCGGATTTCCTCAGATGCAAGGTGGGATCCTTAAGTGAGCGATTGGGTCCGCAATCGGACCCCTACGTTCCTGTAGCCGACCATCCATCTGGATGTGAGTGAGTGAGTCGAGATCCGTTTGTAGTTCTCAGTCTGCAAGGTCATCCTTTACCTCCTCCGATAATCTGTGCAGGAACGTGTCGAACAGCGCTTCCGGGTTCCAGGTACCCTCCGCTGCTAGCGTGCGGAACTCCACCGCACAGTCTGACACAATGAGGGAGTTGGAGTAACTTCCAGGCAGCCTCTCTCCAGGACCACAGAGCCTCGAAAAAAAAGTCACATCTGCCACGAATCCCTCCAGACTGAAGCATATGGCTGACTTGTTCCAAAATGTCCGTAGCCCAAGCGAGGGCCTTCCCGGACATCAGCGTGATGAGGTACGCTATCTCAGAGCGGTCTGAGAGAAAAGAGGAAAGCTGCATCTCCATGATGAGGGAACACTGAGCGAGAAACGCCCGACAGGTGCCCAACTCTCCATCGAAGCGCTCCGGGGGAGGTAAGCGGGGTTCCCGGGAAACCAGGGTGACGACGGTGCTACCAGCCGGGTTACTGAGGGGGTGGGAAGCTACCGTCATGGTAGGCTACCTTGTAGACAACCCACGGACTTGCTCCAGCAATGTGTCCAATGCTTGGTCGTGATGTTCGGCCACAGCCTGAAACCCTTCCATCAGACCACGAATCAACTCCTCATGCCTTCCAATAACAGCTCCTTGGGAGGCGATGGCATTGCGCAGCTGGTCCAAGTGTGCTGGGTCAGTCATGACCAGTTCGTACTATCATGTTTGAAGGTAAGACCCAGGTACAGACAATGTTGAACTAACAAAAGTGTATTTATTCGAACACTGGCAGGCAAAGGTACAGGACGGCTCAGGATCAGAGCAGGCAGAGGTTCGGTAATCCAGAGTAGTGGGGAAAAGGTGACAGACGGCAGGCAGGCTCAGGGTCAGGGCAGGCAGAAAGGACAAAACCGGGAAAACTAGAAAACAGGAATATAGACAAGACAGGAGAAAAGGAGAAAAACGCTGGTAGGTTTGAGGACCAAAACGAACTGGCAATAGACAAACAGAGAACACATGTATAAATACACAGGGGATAATGGGGATGATGGACGACACGTGGAGGAGGGTGGAGACAATCACAAAGACAGGTGAAACAGATCAGAGCGGAAAAACAAATACAGGCATGGGACAATGACAGTATTGATAAATTGCAAGGATGCTTTTATTGTACCTCCTGGAATGTATTTGAAGAATACATCAGCTGACTTGAACGAGTTGACTGACGTAATATCTGGCTATATTGAATTCTGTGTTGATTTGGTGACCCCCCACCCCAAAAAATAATGTAAAAAAATAACATGTAAGTTATTTCCTAACAACAAACCATGGGTGACCAAAGAATTGAAAGTGGTGCTTAACAAGAAGAAACAAGTGTTTGCCTCCGGGAATCCACTCGAAAGAAAAGAGGTACAGAGAGAGGTGAACAAAGAGATAAAAAAGGCGAGATGCCAGTACAACGGTAAAGGTGCAACAGATAATGTTACAGGGAGACTCTCGGTCTGCCTGGTTGTGCATTAAGAATATGGCAAACGCCCCCTTTACAAGACAAACGCAGTAATGAGGATTATAGTGGACTTTACGAAGTGCATTTGGCTAGCTAGATGTCACACACACACACACACACACACACACACACACACACACACACACACACACACACACACACACACACACACACACACACACACACACACCTTGAGAAGTGTCTGTGGCAGTGTAGCTACGGCAGAAACGCTCTAACAGCCAGTTACCAAACCCACATACACTTCCTCCATACCCTCTATGCAGCCTGTGCAGTAGGCCTATATCAAATGAATTTAAACGTATAGAAAATCTATCAATCACATGACCTATCCATCGCATCGACCATTCTGTTTGTTTATTTGTGTCAGCCAGGAGAACTGGAAGTGCAACCTTGGAAGAAGGCCGCAGTTAGTTACAAAAACACTTGGCGTCATGGCAGACAGCAGTATAGCAAATCTCCGCTGTGCTCTTCTTTCTGACAAGTCATCATCTCAAACACAACACTGTTCTAACTTACAACAACAACAACACAAAAATCTAACCGCAATCAACTGCACTATAAAAAGGTCTTATCTTTCTACCAATCAAATCCATTTTTGTCTGTTTTTGTTACGCTCGTCGTAATGATCGGACCAAGGTGCAGCGTGGTAGGCGAACATTTTACTTTTATTCAAATGAACACCGTCAAAACAACAAAAACAAACGTAAAATTCTGCAGGCTACAAAGCAGCTATACAAAATCAAGATCCCACAATCACAGATGGGGAAAAAGGGCTGCCTAAGTATGATCCCCAATCAGAGACAACGACAAACAGCTGCCTCTGATTGGGAACCATGCTAGGCCAACAAAGAAATAGAAAACATAGATATGCCCACCCTAGACACACCCTGACCTAACCAAAATAGAGAATAAAAGGGATCTCTAAGGGCGTGACAGTTCTTTTATGTGTTCAATGTCATAAAATGTCTCAGCGCTTCTAGTAAACCTTCTAGTAACACACCATGAGGGTTTGACAAGCCGCAGCGCTCTGTAGCTCTATTTGCTGTTGGTTTATAAAGTCATAAATATAATTGGAAATTATTTATTTCACCTTTAATCTATCTGCACTGTCCAATGTAAAGTAGCTATCACAGTGAAAGAATACCATGCTATTGTTTGAGGAGAGTGCACATCTTGATACAAAATGTTGAACAGAAAAGCAATTGTTCATTGTATCAGTCTAAAACTTTGTGCATACACTGCTGACATCTAGTGGCCAAAATCAAAATTGCGCCTGGGCAGGAATAATAACATTGTGGCCTTTCTCTTGCATTTCAAATATTATGGAACAAAAAAAGACAAAAAAACACATGTTCTTTCTTTGTATTATCTTTTACCAGATCTAATGTGTTATATTCTCCTACATTAATTTAATATTTCCACAAAAGTGTTTCCTTTCAAATGGTATCAAGAATATGCATATCCTTGCTTCAAAGAGATCTTCTATTGAATCTGACAATTAATCTGGATGGTTGTACAGTCGTCTCAAATAAAACTGTGAAGGACCTCGGCGTTACTCTGGACCCTGATCTCTCTTTTGAAGAACATATCAAGACTGCTTCAAGGACAGCTTTTTTCCATCTACGTAACATTGCAAAAATGAGAAACTTTCTGTCCAAAAATGACGCAGAAAAATTAATCCATGCTTTTGTTACTTCTAGGCTCGACTACTGCAATGCTCTACTTTCCGGCTACCCGGATAAAGCACTAAACAAACTTCAGTTAGTGCTAAATACGGCTGCTAGAATCCTGACTAGAACCAAAAAGTTTGATCATATTACTCCAGTGCTAGCCTCCCTACACTGGCTTCCTGTTAAGGCAAGGGCTGATTTCAAGGTTTTACTGCTAACCTACAAAGCATTACATGGGCTTGCTCCTACCTATCTTTCCGATTTGGTCCTGCCGTACATACCTACACGTACGCTACGGTCACAAGACGCAGGCCTCCTAATTGTCCCTAGAATTTCTAAGCAAACGGCTGGAGGTAGGGCTTTCTCCTATAGAGCTCCATTTTTATGGAATGGTCTGCCTACCCATGTGAGAGACGCAGACTCAGTCTCAACCTTTAAGTCTTTACTGAAGACTTATCTCTTCAGTAGGTCCTATGATTAAGTATAGTCTGGCCCAGGAGTGTGAAGGTGAACGGAAAGGCTGGAGCAACGAACCACCCTTGCTGTCTCTGCCTTGTCGGTTCCCCTCTTCCCACTGGGATTCTCTGCCTCTAACCCTTTTACAGGGGCTGAGTCACTGACTTACTGGTGTTCTTCCATGCCGTCCATGGGAGGGGTGCGTCACTTGAGTAGGTTGAGCCACTGACGTGGTCTTCCTGTCTGGGTTGGCGCCCCCCCCTTGGGTTGTGCCGTGGCGGAGTTCTTTGTGGGCTATACTCGGCCTTGTCTTCGGACGGTAAGTTGGTGGTTGTAGATATCCCTCTAGTGGTGTGGGGGCTGTGCTTTGGCATAGTGGGTGGGGTTATATCCTGCCTGTTTGGCCCTGTCCGGGGGTATCATCGGATGGGGCCACAGTGTCTTCTGATCCCTCCTGTCTCAGCCTCCAGTATTTATGCTGCAGTAGTTTATGTGTCGGGGGGCTAGGGTCAGTCTGTTACATCTGGAGTATTCTCTTGTCTTATCCGGTGTCCTGTGTGAATGTAAATATGCTCTCTCTAATTCTCTCTTTCTCTCTTTCTTTCTTTCTCTCGGAGGACCTGAGCCCTAGGACCATGCCTCAGGACTACCTGGCATGATGACTCCTTGCTGTCCCCAGTCCACCTGGCCATGCTGCTGCTCCAGTTTCAACTGTTCTGCCTGCGGCTACGGAACCCTGACCTGTTCACCGGACGTGCTTGTTGCACCCTCGACAACTACTATGATTATTATTATTTGACCATGCTGGTCATTTACGAACATTTTAACATCTTGACCATGTTCTGTTATAATATCCACCCGGCACAGCCAGAAGAGGACTGGCCACCCCTCATAGCCTGGTTCTTCTCTAGGTTTCTTCCTAGGTTTTTGGCCTTTCTCAGGAGTTTTTCCTAGGGAGTTTTTCCCAGCCACCGTGCTTCTTTCACATGCATTGCTTGCTGTTTGGGGTTTTAGGCTGGGTTTCTGTACAGCACTTTGAGATTTCAGCTGATGTACGAAGGGCTATATAAATAAATTTGATTTGATTTGATTTGATTCAGGTCCTGAGTTATAGGCAGTTAGACTTGGGTTTGTCATTTTAGGCAAAAATCTTGAAAAAAAATGGAAAAAAAGTGGCTGATGCTTAAGAGGCATTGTTCCTGCATTCTACCTTGACTTCAACTATCTTGCTGGAAGACAGAAATGAAGAGCTTAGCATACCTACTGTCTCTGGTGATGTTTGGCTATGCCATACCACAAGGTAATTATCGTTCTCACCCCTTTTCAGATACTAATGCTGACCTTACCTTACTATTTACCAAATTGGTAATGCTGTATACTTCTGCATTGTGATACACATTTCATTTGATCAATAAATTCGCCTGTATTTACCCCCCCCCCCCGAAAAAAAAATGAATTTCTAATTAGCTGCTAATGTGGCTATCATAAAAAACTACAAATACCATGATGATCTGGACCAGACTGACGAATCAGGGCAAAGCTAAGAATCTCTGGATAACTATCTAATGTTAGCTAAATGTAGTAATTCATAAATTGGCTACATTTCTTTAAATGGACAATTCTATGAACTGTCTTGTGCAAGTTTTACATGGACACAATACCTGTTAGCAAAGGTGTCCGCTAGAGATGACATGCAGGAGCTTGCAGGGATTTGCAGTTGTGCATGTACTTTTATGCTAATTAGCATTTTTGAATCTGAGAGTAAATAGAGATGAATATAATGATAAAAGTCACCAATGATGGAAAAACAATTGGAACCCTTTCCCTGTTTGACCACTAGGGTTTTATGGGTATTCTGTCACCTTCACAGGCTCTATAATTTACTTTACAAAGTGTTGTAGTATTTCTGGTTTGAGTGTTCCTGGTTTGAGTGTTCCTGGTATGAGTGTTTCTGCTTTGAGTGTTTCTGCTTTGAGTGTTCCTGGTTTGTATTCCCAGATCTTACCGGGAGAGTCTTTATCTTCCCCCAGCGTACTGCCAACTCATACAAGGCATTCTCTTAACAATCTTCATGAGGAATGCTTTTGCAACAGTCTTGAAGGAGTTCCCACATATGCTGAGCACTTGTTGGCTGCTTTTCCTTCTCTCTGCAGTCCAACTCATCCCAAACCATCTCAATTGGGTTGAGGTTGTGTGATTGTGGAGGCCAGGTCATCTCATGCAGCACTCCATCACTCACCTTCTTGGTCAAATAGCCCTTACACAGCATGGAGGTGTGCTTTGGGTCATTGTCCTGTTGAAAAACAAATGATAGTTCTACTAAGCGCAAACCAGATGGGATGGCGTATCGCTGCAGAATGCTGTGGTAGCCATGCTGGTTAAGTGTGCCTTGAATTCTAAATAAATCACTGACAGTGTCACCAGCAAAGCACCATCACACCTCCTCCTCCATGCTTCACAGTGGGAACCACACATGTAGAGATCATCCGTTCACCTATTCTGCATCTCACAAAGACACAGTGGTTGGAACCAAAAAATGTCACGTTTGGACTCATCAGACCAAAGGAGGAATTTCCACCAGTCTAATATCCATTGCTCGTGTTTCTTGGCCCAAGCAAGTCTCTTCTTCTTATTTGTGTCCTTTAGTAGTGGTTTCTTTGCAGCAATTCGACGATGAAGGCCTGATTCACGCAGTCAATCAATCAGTCAAATGTATTTGTGAAGCCCTTTTTACATCAGCCGATGTCACAAACTGCTATACAGAAACTCAGCCTAAAACCCCAAAGAGCAAGCAATGCAGATGTAGAAACACAGTGGCTAGGAAAACTCTCTAGAAAGGCAGGAACCAAGGAAGAAACCTAGAGAAGAACCAGGCTATGAGGGGGGGCCAGTCCTCTTCTGGCTGTGCCGGGTGGAGATTATAACAGAACATGGCCAAGATGTTCAAACCAGCAGGGCCAAATAATAATAATCACAGTGGTTGTAGAGGGTGCAACAGGTCAGCACCTCAGGAGTAAATGTCAGTTGGCTTTTCATAGCCAATCATTCAGAGTTAGAGACAGCAGGTGCGGTAGAGAGAGAGTCGAAAACAGCAGGTCCGGGACAAGGTAGCACGTCCGGTGAACAGGTCAGGGTTCCGTAGCCGCAGGTAGAACAGTTGAAACTGGAGCAGCAGCACCTCCGGTGAACAGGGGACAGCAAGGAGTCATCAGGCCAGGTAGTCCTGAGGCATGGTCCCAGGGCTCAGGTCCTCCGGGAGGGGAGGGAGAGGGAGAGAGAATTAGAGGGAGCATACTTAAATTCACACAGGACACCGGATAAGACAGGAGAAATACTCCATATATAACAGACTGACCCTAGCCCCTGACACAAACTATTGCAGCATAAATACTGGAGGCTGAGACAGAAGGGGTCGGGAGCCACTGTGGCCCCATCCGACGATACCCCCGGACAGGGCCAAACAGGCAGGATATAACCCCACCCACTTTGCCAAGGCACAGCCTCCACACCACTAGAGGGATATCTTCAACCACCAACTTACTATCCTGAGACAAGGCTGAGTATAGCCCCCACACCACTAGAGGGATATCTTCAACCACCAACTTAATCAGCATTGTTTTGCTAAGCCTTCCCATGTTTTGCTAAATGTGCACCCAATGAAAAACAAAGCAAACACATATCGCCAGTATCTTTCAATCTTAACCTCTATGGGCTAGGTGGCACCAAATCGTCCCACCTACGTAACAGCCAGTTGAATCCTGTGGCGCGATTTTCAAAACGTTTGAAATGCTATTACTTCAATTTCTCAAACATATGACTATTTTACAGCTATTTAAAGACAAGACTCTCGTTAATCTAACCACACTGTCCAATTTCAAAAAGGCTTTACAACGAAAGCAAAACATTAGATTATGTCAGCAGAGTACCCAGCCAGAAATAATCAGACACCCATTTTTCAAGCTAGCATATAATGTCACAAAAACCCAAACCACAGCTAAATGCAGCACTAACCTTTGATGATCTTCATCAGATGACACACCTAGGACATTATGTTATACAATACAATACAGCTTTTTACATTAGCATGTGACGTTCAGAAAAAGCATACCCCCGCAAACTTCCGGGGAATTTACTAACAATTTACTAAATTACTCACGATAAACGTTCACAAAAAGCATAACAATTATTTTAAGAATTATAGATACAGAACTCCTCTATGCACTCGATATGTCCGATTTTAAAATAGCTTTTCGGATGAAGCACATTTTGCAATATTCTAAGTACATAGCCCAGCCATCACGGGCTAGCTATTTAGACACCCACCCAGTTTAGCCTTCACCAAAATCATATTTCCTATAAGAAAAATGGTCTTACCTTTCCTGTTCTTCGTCAGAATGCACTCCCAGGACTTCTACTTCAATAACAAATGTAGGTTTGGTCCCAAATAATCCATCGTTATGTTCCATCAGCGACGTTTTGTTCGTGCGTTCTAGACACTATCAGAATGGTAAATCATGGTCGGGCGCATGGCGCAGAACGTGACAAAAAAATTCTAAATATTCCATTACCGTACTTCGAAGCATGTCAACCGCTGTTTAAAATCAATTTTTATGCCATTTATCTCGTAGAAAAGCGATAATATTCCGACCGGGAATCTGCCTGTCTGTAAACAGAGGGAAAAACCAAAAGACGGGGGCGGGGCAGATCACGCGTCTAAGCCTTTGTCCTCTGATAGACCACTTAGCAACAGCTCTCGTGTGTTTCAGCCAGAGCTTTGAATTACGTCATTCAGGTTTTTCCCGGGCTCTGAGACCCCATTGGAGACGTGGGAAGTGTCACGTAACAGCAGAGATCCTGAGTTTTTGGAAGAGATGTCAAAGAAAGCAAATAAATGGTCACACAGGCCACTTCCTGTAAAGGAATCTCTCAGGTTTTTGCCTGCCAAATGAGTTCTGTTATACTCACAGACACCATTCAAACAGTTTTAGAAACTTTAGGGTGTTTTCTATCCATATATAATAAGTATATGCATATTCTAGTTACTGGGTAGGATTAGTAACCAGATTAAATCGGGTACGTTTTTTATCCGGCCGTGTAAATACTGCCCCCTAGCCCCAACAAGTTAATTCAATTCCAACACTTAAAAATATTATAGTGAATAGTCATATTCTACTCTATAGTCTAGGTCTACTTAATGTGGAATAGTCCTATTCTACTCTATAGGGCTACTTACTGTGGAATAGTCCTATTCTACTCTATAGGGCTACTTACTGTGGAATAGTCCTATTCTACTCTATAGGGATACTTACTGTGGAATAGTCCTATTCTACTCTATAGGGATACTTACTGTGGAATAGTCCTATTCTACTCTATAGGGCTACTTACTGTGGAATAGTCCTATTCTACTCTATAGGGCTACTTACTGTGGAATAGTCCTATTCTACTCTATAGGGCTACTTACTGTGGAATAGTCCTATTCTACTCTATAGGGCTACTTACTGTGGAATAGTCCTATTCTAATCTTGCCACACCCTGACCTGAGAGAGAGGGTTTGTTTCTCTATGTGGTTAGGTCAGGGTGTGGGGTGGGCATTCTATGTTTTGTATTTCTTTGTTTTGGGCCGAGTATGGTTCCTAACCAGAGGCAGCTGTCTATCGTTGTCTCTGATTAGGAACCATACTTAGGCAGCCTGTTTTTCCTTTGGGTTTTGTGGGTAGTTGCTTTCTGTTTAGTTCTAAGTACCTGACGGAACTGTCAGCTGTCATTTTTGTTAAATTTGTAAAGTGTTCATTTTTACATTAAACTACAAGATGAACATATTCCACGCTGCACCTTGGTCTACTCATTTCGACGCCTGTGACAAATCTATAGTCTATGACTACTTACTGTGAAATAGTCCTATTCTAATCGATAGTCCTACTTTACTTTGGAAAAGTCCTATACTACTCTATAGTCTAAGTCTACTTACTGTGGAATAGTCCAATTCTACTCTATAGTCTAGTCCTACTTTACTGTGGAATAGTCCTATACTACTCTATAGTCTAGTCCTACTTACTGTGGAATAGTCCTATACTACTCTATAGTCTAGTCCTACTTACTGTGGAATAGTCCAATTCTACTCTATAGTCTAGTCCTACTTTACTGTGGAATAGTCCTATACTACTCTATAGTCTAAGTCTACTTACTGTGGAATAGTCCAATTCTACTCTATAGTCTAGTCCTACTTTACTGTGGAATAGTCCTATACTACTCTATAGTCTAGTCCTACTTACTGTGGAATAGTCCTATACTACTCTATAGTCTAGTCCTACTTACTGTGGAATAGTCCTATTCTACTCTATAGTCTAGTCCTACTTACTGTGGAATAGTCCTATACTACTCTATAGTCTAGTCCTACTTACTGTGGAATAGTCCTATACTACTCTATAGTCTAGTCCTACTTACTGTGGAATAGTCCTATTCTACTCTATAGTCTAGTCCTACTTACTGTGGAATAGTCCTATTCTACTCTATAGTCTAGTCCTACTTACTGTGGAATAGTCCTATTCTACTCTATAGTCTAGTCCTACTTACTGTGGAATAGTCCTATTCTACTCTATAGTCTAGTCCTACTTACTGCGGAATAGTCCTATTCTACTCTATAGTCTAGTCCTACTTACTGTGGAATAGTCCTATTCTACTCTATAGTCTAGTCCTACTTACTGATATGAATTGCAGACGAGTCGACCTTAGTGTTGATGGTCCTGGTCTGTCTGTTGGCTGTGTTCCACCACGCACGGCAGTTTGAGGTTGTGTCAGAGATGGTCTCTCTATCTCTCTGTCTCTGTCCGTGAACCCTGCAGTAACACCAACAGTTGTATCTGTACGTGTATATAAGCCCCCGACTGTCCCCAAAGTGACGTAATTAAAATGGCAAATATTACTCTCCAATTTATGGAAGTTATCGTGAGAGATTACTTTAACTAATTGTTGTTTTTTCTACTGTTCTGCTCTTGATTAGCAAGGCTGTCTTTCAAAATAATTGTATACCAAGTAGCCAGAGAAAGGTTAAAGGTTAACAACATCAACATTTTAGAACTGTCTAAACCTGTCAGGATATATTTGTTAATATATGCCTCTGGTCTGGAGATAAAAATTCAGACAGTCATTGAAAAACAAACAACTTTTTTATTAGTTTTCATAAGGCGTTTTATAGTCTGGTGCCAGATCTGTTTCTGCTCTTGCCAGCTCTATTACTATCCTTGTCAAACCAAACATGTTTAGCATGACAATTCCGTAAGTAGTTGACAATAGAGCACAAAGAGACTGACAACCCAGGCTAGCAATTTTATGCAGTAGTTGATACTGTGCATTTTACCAGAATGTTCTCATTCTCTGTTTACTTTGAACAACAAATATTTTGAATCTTTGTATTGATGATTCTGCTACTTTTACTGTAAACAGTGATATTAACTTCATTACTTAACAAAGTCATGCGTCTACTCTAGACTATAAAATTATCTGTCTGAAAGAGGTTTATTAATAACCTCTACAGGATCAGTGGGTCCCCCCGTGGGATGGTTGAGCTAACGTAGGCTAATGTGATTAGCATGAGGATGTAAATAACAAGAGCATTTCCCAGAACATAGACCTATCAGATATTGGCAGAAAGCTTAAATTCTTGTTTAGAGCCTTCTGGAATATCATGGCTTTCACACAGTTCTGGAATGGAAATATAATGTTGCCTTCATTGAGTTCTGGAATGGAAATATAATGTTGCCTTCATTGAGTTCTGGAATGGAAATATAATGTTGCCTTCATTGAGTTCTGGAATGGAAATATAATGTTGCCTTCATTGAGTTCTGGAATGGAAATATAATGTTGCCTTCATTGAGTTCTGGAATGGAAATATAATGTTGCCTTCATTGAGTTCTGGAATGACATATTTGTCTTCTATTAGTTCTGGAATAACATTATTTATCTGTTGTTTGTTTACTGTCTCAGTCAGGCAGTAATTAAACAGTAAATTAAAACAGCAAGGAACCAGAGCAGCACAGTGTGTCCCGTGAGGTTTGAGCTTTTCCAAGGGGGCTAAAATCCTCAAGAGGATGTGTTTAACAATAGGAAATGATTAGTAGCCTCATATTACCAGACTGATGACTGCTGTGCTACGAGGCTACATGATTAGCATACTTAAATGAAAAGATCTCTCCTTGGAAGCCCCAGGGGAGAAACTTGCACTAGCATACTGGGCGAGGTTGAAAGGGAGTTTAGAAGGACATCCACAGCGGTCACAGCAACTGGGGAATGCTGGGAACGAGGAGTGGGTAAGCAGAGGGCATACGGATGGACAATTGAGCAGAAGGTGGTAGAATATGGCAGGGGAGCAACTTCTGGCCACTCTACCATAAAGCCCTAATTGGTGATGTGCTGCAGAGATGGTTGTCCATCTAGAAGGTTCTCCCATCTCCACAGAGGAACTCTAGAGCTCTTTCAGAGTGACCATCGGGTTCTTGGTAACCTCCCTGACCTCCCTGTTTCGGTACCCTTCCCCAGATCTGTGCCTCGACACTATTCTGTCTCGGAGCTCTTCGGACAATTCCTTCGACCTCATGGCTTGGTTTTTGATCTGAAATGGACTGTTAACTGTGGGACCTTATATAGACAGGTGTGTTTCTTTCCAAATCATGTCCAATCAATTGAATTTACCACAGGTGGACTCCAATCATAGTTGTAGAAACATCTCAAGGATGATCAATGGAAACAGGATTCACATGAGCTCAGTTTCGAGTCTCATAGCACAGGGTCTGAATATTTATGTAAATAAGGTATAAGGTTTCTTTATTTGAAATACATTTGCAACATTTTCTAAAAGCCTGTTTTTGCTTTGTAATTATGAGGTATTCTGTGTAGATTGATTAGGAAAAATAAGGCTGTAACGTAACAAAATGTGGGAAAAGTCAAGGGATTTGAATACTTTCAGAATACACTATACATGGAGGATGTGCTGTTTCTGTGTGTTAAATATGTGTAGGTGTATGTTTTTTTGTTTTTTACTTTAAAAAAAATAAGGTGGGAAGGAAATTGTGTTGGGAAAGAGTGGAGTTATTGACTAGACTGGTCGGGCGTGCAGGCGGCTCAGGCTGGCTGGTCGGTCGGGCTGAAATTTGATATAGAGGAAATAATACAAATAATCTTAATGAAGATAATCAAAAGTCGTAGTGCTTAATATTTTTAAGAGTTAATTTGTTCGGCTATTGGTTAAAGGTGCAAAACAATAGTGATTTTGGAATGACCTTTGATCTACTTCAGTCTTATCAATCACCAACATATTTAATAATGATCTGTTACTTAGCTTGATGACTGTGGGCATTTTTGCTTACCTTTTGTTGTTCTAAATAGAGATGACTAGAAGGGCAATGGGTCATATTAGAAAGTGTAGAAATTCAGGAAATTATCTTTAGATGCCCCCAGACCACCCCCAGACAACCCGCAGGCCACCACCTGCAGACCACCACCTGCAGACCACCCCCAGACCACCCGCAGACCAACCCCCGCAGAACACCCCAAGACCACCCGCAGACCACCCCAAGACCACCACCCCCAGACCACCCCCAGACCACCCACCACAGACCACCCACCGCAGACCACCCACCGCAGACCACCTACTGCAGACCACCCACAGAACACCACCCACAGACCATCCACAGATCACCCCCAGACCACCTGCAGACCATCCCCAGACCACCCGCAGATCACCCCAGACTACCCCCAGACTACCCGCAGACCACCTGCTAGGTTATGTCTCCCCCACTTCTAAAACCGCCCCTGGAATATGGAGAGAGAGAGAGAGAGAGAGAGAGAGAGAGAGAGAGACTCGGCATTTTGGGGAACGTTCCTCCGTGGCTGTTTCCGAAACCAAGTGTACATGACCAGAAGAGAATGGGGACGCGAGACGGTGTGTGGAGATACATACAGTATATATAATATATACAGTTGAAGTCGGAAGTTTACATACACTTAGGTTGGAGTCATTAAAACTAATTTTTCGACCACTCCACAAATTTCGTGCTAACAAACTTTAGTCTTGGCAAGTCGGTTAGGACATCTACTTTGTGCATGACATCGCTATCTGTTTCCAGACAGATTATTTCACTTATAATTCACTGTATCACAATTCCAGTGCGTCAGAAGTTTACATACACTAAATTGACTGTGCCTTTAAACAGATTGGAAAATTCCAGAAAATGATGTCATGGCTTTAGAAGCTTCTGATAGATGATGTCAATTAGCCTGAGTCAATTGGAGGTGTACCTGTGGATGTATTTCAAGGTCGACTTTCAAACTCAGTGCCTCTTTGCTTGACATCATGGGAAAATCAAAATAAATCAGCCAAGACCTCAGAAAACAATTGTAGACCTCCACAAGTCTGGTTCATCCTTGGGAGCAATTTTCAAACACCTGAAGGTACCACGTTCATCTGTACAAACAATAGTACGCAAGTATAAACACCATGGGACCACGCAGCCGTCATACCGCTCAGGAAGGAGACGCGTTCTGTCTCCTAGAGATGAATGTACTTTGGTGCAAAAAGTGCAAATCAAACCCAGAACAACAGCAAAGGACCTTGTGAAGGTGCTGGAGGAAACAGGTACAAAAGTATCTATATCCACAGTATAACGAGTCCTATATCGGCATAACCTGAAAGGCCGCTCAGCAAGGAAGAAGCCACTGCTCCAGAACTGCCATAAAAAAAGCCAGACGACGGTTTGCAACTGCACATGGGGACAAAGATCGTACTTTTTGGAGAAATGTCCTCTGGTCTAATGAAACAAAAATAGAACTGTTTAGCCATAGTGACCATCGTTATGTTTGAAGTAAAAATGGGGACGCTTGCAAGCCGAAGAACACCATTCCAACCGTGAAGCACGGGGATTGCATCATCATGTTGTGGGGGTGCTTTGCTGCAGGAGGGACTGGTGCACTTCACAAAATAGATGGCATCATCAAACTATGTGGATATATTGAAGCAACATCTCAAGACATCAGTCAGGAAGTTAAAGCCTGGTCACAAATGGGTCTTCCATATGAACAATGACCCCAAGCATACCACCAAAGTTGTGGCAAAACAACTTAAGGACAACAAAGTCAAGGTATTGGAGTGGCCATTACAAATACCTGACCTCAATCCTATAGAAGATTTGTGGGCAGAACTGGAAAAGTGTGTGCGAGCAAGGAGGCCTACAAATCTGACTCAGTTACACCAGCTCTGTCAGGAGGAATGGGCCAAAATGTACCCAACTTATTGTGGGAAGCTTGTGGAAGGCTACCCCAAATGTTTGACCCAAGTTAAACAATTTAAAGGCAATGCTACCAAATACTAATTGAGTGTATGTAAACTTCTGACCCACTGGGAATGTGATGAAAGAAATAAAAGCTGAAATAAATCATTCTCTCTACTATTATTCTGACATTTCCCATTCTTTAAATAAAGTGGTGATCCTAACTTGACCTAAAACAGGGAATTTTTTTACTAGGATTAAATGTCAGGAATTGTGAAAAACTGAGTTTAAATGTGTTTAGCTAAGGTGCATGTAAACTTCCGAATTCAACTGTATATACATATAAAATCGGTTTTATTTGTTTTTAAGGATATATACAGGTTGAAAGGATCCAGTCAGTGGAAGGGTGGGGGCAGGGGTGTATATCCTAAATTTCGATGTTAGAGTATGCAAGCGGTTAACTGATTATGTATGCGGCCGAGTTGATGGCCATGATTATAGGTTTGAGATGGGTGAAGGAGGTGAAACCACTCAGAGCGGTGATCTGTTCCGATTCGGCTGCAGTGTTGAGTGAGTGTGAAGACGGGCAGGTTGGATAGGGAGACTTGTTTGTGGAGATGATGGCGCTACTAATGGGATTGGAGAGGATGGGAGTGGTGGTAAGCTTTTGCTGGTTTCCCGTACACGTGGCTGTGGAGGGTACCTGCCGCCTCTACACTCTAACCACTAGACTACCTGCCTCCCCTACACTCTAACCACTAGGCTACCTGCCGCCTCTACACTCTAATCACTAGGCTACCTGCCCCCTCTACACTCTAACCACTAGACTACCTGCCCCCCCTACACTCTAACCACTAGGCTACCTGCCGCCCCATCACTCTAACCACTAGGCTACCTGCCCCCCCTACACTCTAACTACTAGACTACCTACCCCCCCCCCCCCTACACTCTAACCACTAGGCTACCTGCCCCCCCCCCACACTCTAACCACTAGACTACCTGCCGCCCCTACACTCTAACCACTAGGCTCCCTGCCCCCCCTACACTCTAACCACTAGGCTACCTGCCACCCCTACACTCTAACCACTAGGCTCCCTGCCCCCCCTACACTCTAACCACTAGACTACCTGCCCCCCCACTACACTCTAACCACTAGGCTACCTACCCCCCCACACTCTAACCACTAGGCTACCTACCCCCCCTACACTCTAACCACTAGACTACCAACCCCCCCACACACTCTAACCACTAGGCTACCTACCGAATAGAGCTAATAATATTGTCAGTTCTTCCTGGCAGACAATGCTATATATGCTATAACACATTTATTTAGCTTCTTGCATGTAACAACATTATGTTTTTAAACTAGTGTTTCTGAGTACAGGGACTGGAACAGAATAATTCTTATTGAGCCTACTTTGCTTTACATTGTGTTAATGGATTTTAGTTGAGAAGAACATTTTAGATTGTACTTCACTGCCCTCAAGTGCTTATAGGCCTATATTTCACACTGTACTTGAGAAATACCTCAGAATATGACAATTGCATGTTTTTTTTCACACTGGGAAATTAAATATATAATTTATATTTAGCAAAGTTAATTAATTTATTTCCACAAACGAAACACAGTGTAGGTCTAGTGAGCAGGAGGTAGGCCTACTACGCGGAACATAAATGATGCTCGTCCTAAGTAAGCCGTGCACATTTAAATGTAACCCCTTTCCGTTCCATTCTGTAAAGACGTCCCCCATGTTATGAAATCCACGGGGGGTCATGTGAAAGTATTCAACTCTAGGATATACATTCCAGCTACTGCTTTCAAGAGAGACAACGATTATAATATGTCTGAATGAATGATATCTGAACGTTTAACTTGATGCTAATATTGGCTGTTGCTTGTGGTATTTTTTTAAGCTAACATTAGCTTTCCGATTTGTTTAGTGATTTGCTTCAATATACTTTCGTTACTCACCAAAGTATAGATGTGACTCGTGTGATGACGAACTTTTCTCTGTTTGTGTAAACTGTCCTGTCTTTCGTATTTTGGAGAAACGACGACTTTTGAGTATTTTTTGACTACGAAATGCGTATCTAACAGAGGGGTACAGACCAACAGCTAGCCATGACGTAACGTTACCCCAATCACAGACGCAAACTTCTTCAGCGCCTATTTGCACGATCTCTTCTAACCGGGGGTTTGGAAACATAAGGAACTTGTCTTTCATATCAGTGAGAAATAAATCAAATCAATTACTACACACCTTTACAGGCACAGGGTTAGTGTTCCCACACATAACTCCATGTTACAGCGCTTGTTTACCAGTGAAGCTGGGGGGGGGATTTATTGTTAATTATCGTGATATTGTTTTTGATTATATATTGTATTGTTTTGGTAATATTGAAGTATTATTTTTGCGCTAGATCTGTCATGATGTGCTGGTGTGTTTTCACTACTGTCTATTGCACAAATTCAGTTAGGTCCATCCCCTGTTCGTTCCATCTGATAAACACGTGTATGTGACAAATACGATTTGACTTTGGTTCCTAGTAAATACACCCCTGATCTCTTTCAAGACAGCCTTTGTCTCTAAATCCCTTTTCCCCTCTTTGCTCTATCCCTTCCTCCCTCTCAGACAGAGCTGCCTTAGGTAATGGCCTCCCCTTCCCCCCACGACCGGAGTGGTCGCCCCAGCGAGGACCAGGACGAGGAGGACCCAGTAGAGCAGATGATCAGCAGGACAGGATGTGGGGAGCTGCACTACGCAGTCCAGGAGTGCATGGCCGAGCACCAGGACTGGAGGAAGTGCCAGAGCCAGGTCCAGACCTTCAAAGACTGCATGATGACCTTCCAGAAAAGCCGGAAGGAACAGCTGATGAAGCAGAGGCCGTCTACAGAATCGACTTAGAAGAGAGAGAGTGGTTTGGGGGTGTTTTCATTACGTATCTGGACTGATAACTGAGATATCAACGGTTTAGTTTTGCCACTGACATTATAATTGGTTATGCGTGTGTCTAAAACAGTCCTTCCCAAATGGTGGATCACAACTGATCTTTTTTGGGCCACAGCCCAAGACTGGTTCCATGCTGACTGGGTCCATGCTGACTGGGTCCATGCTGACTGGGTCCATGCTGACTGGGTCCATGCTGACTGGGTCCATGCTGGATCACTGGTTTTGTGTAACTGGTGGGTCACAAGATTACACATAAAGCTATAGATGTGTCTCAACTCAACAAGTTGTGGGAAAAGACAACATTAAAACACTGTACCATCACACTGCTTGTCACAGTATTTGGTATGACAGCAGAACCTTATCTGTCAGACTGTTTTCCCTCTCCTGATGCATCAAGATTAATAACTGAGCAATCTCTTCTCTAAATCAGTCATGTGGTTTAGGGCTGTGTGTGTGTGTGTGTGTGTGTTGAAACGCTACAACATTCACAGCTTGTAATTCATTGGTTAAAGGGTGAATGGGTGTGTGCTTGCCCTAGAGAGAGAGAGACAGTTCAGTTCCTGTAGTGGCAGAGTTAACGGGCACATTTAAATGTGCTTGTATTCATTTTGACATTATAAAACTATATATATATCACCATCATTGGTTTTCTTCGTTTTATTTTTTTAAACTTTTTTACTTGCATCACATTCAACCTTGTGTAGTTCAACACTGGGCCTTTTGTTTACAGTACCGCATGTTAGACTTTAGCTACAAGGTGGTAGTATAACCCCAGTTTTCCTCTGAGTAAGTTGATGGAAACTCATCAATCACAGCCACATTAAAATGAGACTAGGATTGAAAGGAGGGGAAAAATGTAAATGTAAATGAGATATATTTTCAGACTAGAAACTATTTACACACTTAAGTCATTTATTTGGTTTGTTTTGTGACAAGTCAACTTCTTATTCTGTGTTGAGTTCCCCTTGCTCCTTTTGTAAAGCTTTCTGACTGAGTCCAGGACCTCCTCTGTCCTCAGTGAGTATATGTTGTAAAGCTTTCTGACGGAGTCCACGACCTCCTCTGTCCTCAGTGAGTATATGATAGGGTTCAACATAGCAGGCATGGTCTGGGTCAATGAGTTGTTGATGATCCTGGCGTTAGGATGTATGTAGCTGACTACTGCAGCTATGTTATTACCCACCATGGGCAGATAGAAGATGGCCACCAGAATTAGGTGAGAGGTGCATGTTCTCATGGCTTTAACCCTCTCCGCCCCTGTGGCAATCCTGATCAACGCGATGGCAATGCAGACATACGTGAGGACTATCAGTATGATAGGGATACATAATACCACCAGGAAACATACCCAAGCCATGATGTTGTTGAGAGAGTTATTGTTGCAGGACAGTGCATAGGTGGGTCCGTGGTCGCAGAAGAAGCTCTTTATCACCAGAGAGCCACAGAAGGAGAGGTGAGTTATGAGGCTAACAGTGAAGGATATCAAAGCCAGCGTGAACAGCCACAGTACTGCTAGGATCACCAACATGGCTGTTTTGGTCACAATAACATGGTACCTGAGAGAAGAAAAATTAAATAATATATGTGATTTGGCAGAAGCTTTTAGCCGAAGCAACTTGTAACAGTGATGGGTGGCCCCAGCGGGAATCGAACTCACAACCCTGTCATTGCTAGCGCCAATGATAAAAATAATATTTAAGAAATAATTTTTTTAAAATAAAGAAAGCTTTACATCTTTTTGAACATTTTACATTTATGCTTACCTGAGAGGAAAGACGATGGCAACAAACCTGTCGTAGGCCAGGGTGAGGAGAGAGAGAGACTGCATAGTCATAAAGACATAGACAAAGAACATGCTGCTGAGACAGGCCTCGTAGGAGATGTACTGCTTCTCAAACAGAAAGGTCTCTATGAGCTTAGGGATGAGAGCCGTGCTCCCACACAGGTCTGTCACAGCCAGGTTGAAGACTACGACGTACCTACGTGAAAGATGGGGGGGAAATGTCATATTCATGTGCGATGCTCAAGCTTTTGAAAGTAAACAGATTGATGGGACCAATAGCATCACTGGTCCCTTTGTTTACAAAATCTACCACATTCATGCAAAGATATATGTGATATTAGAATACTCTTGACCAAACCTTGTTGTTGGAGCTAACAACATACTTGGCCGTGTGGAGGTTCCTGGCCAGGTAGATAACTGCCATGATGAAGGAGTTAGCCAGGACTGTCACGGCATAGACCAGACACAGGAACACATAGTAGTATTTGATGTGAGGGATGTTCTCGAAACCATTAATGTAGAAATATGACGGACGGACGAATGTGGCATTGGAAGAGACGAGGGCTGACTGCTCGTGAGCCATGCTGCAGGAATCAGGATGGATGAATGGTTAAGATACACTCCTGGTCTGCTGTCTTAACTTGGTCTGTTTGCAGGAACATGCAGAGATGAAATAAGAATGTGCAGATGGTGTCGTAGTAAAATAACTCCGTATAACAAGATCCTGAGAGAGATGAACGACTGTAAATAAAGAATACAACAACTTAACAACTTATGACTACAAAAGACAAGTAAATTAATAAACGCACATTTATTTTAAGGCATTTTTCATTTTACATAACGTAGCATAAAACTTTTGATACAATAGTAAGCTTCAGCCAGCAAGATCTTGAATCAAGCCAAAAAAAAGTATTTGTGATTCCTCTTCATACTGTGATGCTGCTGGCTGTGTCTACTGCTGACACAACTGACGACACCGAGGAAGACAGTACCAACATCATCATCATCAACAAGTTACTTGTCATTTTTCAAATAGTAAAATAAATGGAACCTAACTAATTATTCAAAGCATCATTTTCAAGATAAAGAAGAACTGTCAGAAGAAGCATAAAACAAAATACATTAGATTAAATTCATGCATTTTATACAGGGCTAGAATAAATACTCCCCAACGTGAGACGTCAAACTAAATACCAGAACGTCAACATCTCCTTCAACTACTAAAGCTACTGTTTATCATGTAAATGTAAAGTGTAACCCACCTCCTCAGGTGATATGCTGAACCTGACAGCCCAGGTCTAGTGTGAGCACCTGGGCAGATACAACAGGCTTATATACTGTATCATCTTTACTTGCTGGTCATTAGTAGAACACATAGAGTTACATCACTGGTTCCCAATCCTGGTCCTGGGGACCCAAAGGGATGCACATTTTAGTTACTGCACTAACACACCTGATTCAGCTAATCAACTCATCATCAACAAGCCTTTTGATTAGATGAATCAGGACAAAAACCTAAATGTTGTTGACCCTTTGGGAAGCACTGAAACACTGAATGACACGTATAATAATGTATAACTATAGAATCTAATAATAGGATCTCTATGGTGAAGTCATCATGGAGTGGTAGGGTAACATACAGCTGTCCATGTCCAGATTTAGGATCTTAATTTGATCACCCTGTTGCGGGAGACCTTACCTGCAACTCAGGAAATGTAAAACTTGTAGTGTATTTGAGTTTAAAAAAAAGGCTTCTAAAGTTTGACATTTTCAAATTCATATTTCATACTTGATTTTCCCTGAAGAAAAATGTATCAACTGCATAACAAAAATCCATTAGTTATATTATAATTCACAAAATGATTTTCCTGCTGTAGGAGACTAGATCAAATTAGAATCCTACATCCTACATCTGTAGTAGCATCTCTCCCCCACAGGGATGGAAACACCTGGGCCAAAGACTCACCTTGGCCAAGGGTTCACTTGTGCCAAAGACTCACCTGGGCCAAAGACTCACCTGGACCAAAAACAAAACCTGGACCAAAGACTCACCTGAGTCAGAAACTCACCTATGCCAAACACTCAAATGGGCCTAAGACTCACCAGGGCCAAACACAAAACCTGAGCCAACCACTTTCCTGGGCCAACCACTCACATGAAAAACACGGGTAAGCCCTAGAACTGTAAGGAATGTGCTTAGAATGACATCGTTGTTCGGTTTATGGAATCATCAAGATAACTCATAGTAATAATAATGAAAGCAATGCAAAACACAGAGAACATAGGACACAAAGGACAAACAAAGCTATGTACAGGTGTCATCAGATCAGGAGGATATGAGTACTGAATTAATAGAGGTCCTTTTCTGAACAACAGCCTTGAGCTGGTCCTTAAAGACATGCTCCGGAACTTTGGCGATTACTAAGTATTTTTTTAATCTCACATTTTGGGCTGGATGTGTCAATGTGTAGTTCATACATGCATAATATATGAGCAGAATTACTGTTTTACCTCAGTTAGCCACCCAGGCCCTAGTTTGAAAGCAATTTTTTTCTTGAAGCTGTGCTGTTCCATTTTGTCTATATTTTCCCCCACTTGGGCCAGCCCCCTAGCAATTGGAGTTCAACCAATGAGCTTCATCTACTCTCCATATGAGTGACAGCTAGCAAGAGGCACATGATACACCCACAGCAGAGCAGAGAGAGAAAGACCAATGACGTGGTGCATATATCTGCGCAATTTTAGGGGACCACTTTTGGCCCGTGAGCACTACTTTCTGAACTACTGTATAAAAATTACACAAAAGTACCGGCAAATCTCTTTAAAATGAGGACAGACACTTTGCAGCCCTGACAGTATCTGAAAAAGTTTTTAGTTTTTCCTGATTATTAGGTTTATTTGAGCAGGGACAATGTACAACAAAAACAGATGTGTTGTACCAGATTTAACTAGCAACTCATTTCAGGCTGTATTCTGCTGAAGGATAATATATTTTTGATTTTACAAGGAGAGTCAGTTAAGAACAAATTCTTATTTTCAACAAAAGCCTACAGTGGGTTAACTGCCTTGTTTAGAGGCAGAATGACAGATTTTTTACCTTGTCAGCTCAGGGATTTGATCTAGCAACCTTTCGGTTACTAGTCCAACGCTCTAACCACTAGGCTACCTGCCCCCCCAACAACTAATAGAGTAGTTTATTGGTAGCATATGGCTGTACGGACATAAAGAATATGTTTAATGTTATTATAGTATGATACACTCCCAAACAACCACCCTGGGCCTCCATTCGGAGCCTGATATCTCTATAGGTTTTTTAGTTCTAGGCCTAGGGAGTTGTTACAGGCCACTGCGTTCCTGTTTCTGCTTGCTCTTTGGGGTCTAGGCCGGGTTACTGTAAAAGTAGTTTTTGACAACTGCTGATTATAAATAAATGGGTTTTATGAAGGATTTTTAACTATGACATTTTCTGTAAACGCTTAAAAGGGAGAAAGAAAATCATTCCAGTGCCAAAATTTCCCAAAAACTTTTAAGTAGGATCATTTTTGTTAAAATTGTCAGTATATTCCGAAACAGAGATTTTAAAGATTTGTTTAACTGAGGTCGTGGCGATTTACATGAGGGTTGGGTTTAGATTACAATCATGCCCATTACCACAGGATTATAATGCCTAGGGAGAATTGTCATGCACGGAGAAACAGCTGCGCTGATTGCGCTCTATCCAATCATAGCAGGGAAACTCCAGACAGTGAGACGGACCTGCCCATCACACAGCGTCTCGGACTTGTTAACAGAAGACAACATAACACCAATGTTATATTGAAAGAACACTTGGCCCCTAGGCCGTACATGGAGTGGCCACTTGCCAATGTGTTTGTTAGGGATCACTCCAGTCTGCCTGTTTTGGGCAAAATGAGACTTGAGACGATGGTTCTTTGTTCCTGCTGCTACACTGTTTAGTAACGTTAGTCCCCATGAAACACTGACAGACTCTGGTAATAGATAGTGAGAAAGTTGTAAAAACAAAACGGTACCAAAGCACCAGTGACTTGATAAGCCAATTTAGCTAACGTGGTTTGCCGGCTCAATGTGCACGCTAGCTACTAGTACTAGCTAGCATTATTGACAAACACAGAGATGGAACTTAGCTAGCTAGTGTGTAGCAGCTTGTGATTTATTTACAATAGTTTGACAGCTTTGTTGATGATGTAGATGTAAAATTGAGAGCGACAAAGACCTCCTTGGCAAACCACTTCCTCAATATTTAATTAATTTAAAATAAATTAAAGATTGAAGAGAGTGGCTATGTTGTTGCTACCGTTCTTAAGGAGCAGCAGAAAAACATATGTAGAATCGATGAGTTCAGCAGCTCTTAAACACATCGTGTAAATATTGTACTTTATTTGTTTGTTCGTACCACTTCACTTCATTGAGTGAAGCAACAGTACAATCATTCACTATGCCAGATACACTGTAGTTACACGTAGCTTTCTTCCAATTAAAAAACAAAACATATAGAGGTAGCAACCGAGATAGCGAAAGAGAGATATAAATAAACAAGACACTTCAAGTACTTCTAAATATAAGTATATCTAAATATACATTAAATACATTAAATCATGATATCACAGTGATATTTGTTATTTTTTGGAATGTCTATAAAGGCTCGTAGACATAATATACAGTGCCTTCAGGTAGTATTTACACCTCTTGAATTAGTCCACATTTAGTTGTGTTAAAGCCTGAATTTAAAAATGGATTCAATTCAGATTTTGTGTCACTGGCCTTCACACAAGACCCCATAATGTCAAATTGGAATGATAGTAATACCAAATCTCAGTACCCACGCTGTAAGGTCAATCAGTCGAGCAGTGCATTTCAAACACAGATTCAACCACTAAGGCCAAGGAGGTTTTCCAATGCCTCGCAAATAGGCCACCTATTAGTTGATGGATAAAATAAAAAAATTAAATAAAAAGCAGACATTGAAAATCCCTTTGAGCAAAGTGAAGTAATTAATTTCACTTTGGATGGTGTATCAATACACCCAGTCACTACAAAGATACAGGCGTCCTTCCTAACTTAGTTGCTGGAGAGGAAGGAAACCGCTCAGGAATTTCACCATTAGACCAATGGTGACTTTAAAACAGTTGCATATTTTAATGGCTGTGATAGGAGAAAACGGAGGATGGAGCAACACCTGTGTAATTACTCCGCAATACTAACCTAAATGACAGTGAAAAGAAGGAAGCCTGTACAGAATACAAATATACCCAAACATGCATCCTGTTTTCAATAAGGCACTAAAGTAAAACTATCTGATTTCCAACAGACACTGGGAGACAAATTCACCTTTCAGCAGGACAAAACCCTAAAGCATATGATCAAATACACACTGGCGTTGCTTACCAAGATGACATTGAATGTTCCTGAATGGCTTAGTTACAGTTTTGACTTAAATCGGCTTGAAAATCTATGGCAAGACTTGAAATATGGCTGTTTAGGAATGAATACTTTCTGAAGGCACTGTAAATATATTAATTTTAAGAGAAATAATTCAGGTACTTCATGTTGGTTTGACCCGCGACACAGCTCTCACGGCCCCTCTTCTGAGCAGCTTCTTAACCGATACCTTAAACTCCTCCGTCTTCAGAACGTATATGATGGGGTTGAGCATTGGTGGCAGTATCGAGGTCAGGGAGAGGTTGATGATCCGGGCGTTGGTTGGTATGAGGGATTGGAGGACGTATGTTAAAATAACAGGCAGGTAGAATATGGCCACCAGTATTAGGTGTGAGGTACATGTCTTTATGGCTCTGAGTCTGAGAGACAGAGAGACAGAGAGAGAGAGAGAGAGAACGTGTGTCAGTACAGTATGTGATTATCTATCCAGTTTAACTGCATTGTCAATATCTTCCAGCATGTATCATTCTTGTAACAAGTCCATCACTCTAAAAACATATTTCTGAGGCCTCACACCAATCAGCATATGGGCCGTTCAGGCTTGGACAAGTCTACTTACTGACTTGACTTGACGTACTTATTCCAGTCAGTATTACTTCTCACCTGTCCTGGGGCAGTGTGATGGTGAACAGGGCGTGTGTTATACAGATGTAGGAGGATATGATGAAGACCATTGGGAGATAGAGAACTATACAGGGGTTGAGATACGCCATCATCTGATTAGGGACCACATTAGAACAGGGGGCAGCCAGACGGAACAGGGGACCGTGGTCACAGAAGTAGCTGTTGATCACCAGAGACCTACAATACAATACATTATACAACATTTTATTACCCAGATATTAGAGCGAACAACAGAAATATGTCTTCTGTTCATTTTTTCTCTCCATCGCCTGGCCAGGGCTTCGAACCCGTGACGTTTTCGGCTACAGGTTCACCGCCTTATCTGTTGGAATTAGTATCTCATTCAAGAGGAACTGAGTTCATGACAACATTGAGCAATCAACTTTTACAACAACCTGACTGATGACAACTGTTTATTTATCTCCTTGTTTTTTATTGGTTTACTGTAAAAGTAAAATTTGAAATGCACTTAAACCAATAGTTTGATGTGATTTTACAGATAAAGATATAATTCACAGAAGCTATGCTTTTGCAGTGGAGTCGTTGCACAACAACACGATACATACTAACCTACAGAAAGAGAGCCGGGTGATGAGACACACAGAGATCAACACCATCAACACAGCAAACGTCCAGGCGGCGCCCGTCAGCTGGAGCATGGACCTGTGGGTGACCATCATGTGGTACCTGGAAAGAACATTACAATGGAACTTTGTGAGTTGATGACACAAACCCATCTTGTCATTTAATAGGATCTCTGTGGGGGAAAAGATGTTAAACTTCATATTATCGTCAATTGTTGATTTTTATTATTTTATGTCACTTAGCAGACACTCTTATCCAGAGCGACTTACAGTAGTGAATGCATACATTTCATACATTTTTTTCCTGTACTGGTCCCCCATGGGAATCAAACCCACAACCGTGGCATTGCAAACACCATGCTCTACCAACTGACCCACACGGGAGCATATATTATTCAGTCGAGATTCCCACATTTTGGGGAACTTGCAGGGTTTAGCACGACCAGAGTGCATTTGCCGAGCCTCACCCTGGGTAAACCTCCTTTGTGATCAAGGTGTCTCCCCTGCCAGGTGACTATATCCTTATATATGATTTTAGCTGCAGTGTAACCATGTTAAATCATTTTTTAAATATATATAATACATTTAATAAATACATTTCAATAAATTGTCAAATAAATCAAATTATTCAATTAAAAAAAAAAATATCCCAGAAGGGTCAAATAACATAATCTTTCTGAATGTTATTTTAGTTTAGTTAATAATATGATGTATATTCTGAGACCTGAGCGGGCAGCAGATGGCCACCAGTCTGTCATAGGAGAGGATGGTGAGGTTGAAGGACTGCATGGTGATGAAGAGGAAGACGAAGAAGAGGCTAGTGAGACACTGGTCGTAGGAGATGAGCTGTCTGCTGAACAGGAACATGTCCAGCAGCTTGGGAACCAGGGCCGTGCTTTCACACACGTCTGTGAAGGCCAGGTTGAACACAGCAATGTACTTGGGGCTGTAAGGTTAGAACATAAATATATATTTAAGTCATTTAACGGAGATCGGGAAGCAGGGCAGGCTCCCACACGTGTCTGTGAAGTCCAGGTCGAACTGGGACTTCAAAACGATAGAATGTCCAACAAAGGAAGATTTACACTGTATTGTGGTAATGAGATTAAAGAGGTCGGATTACCTGTGGAGACTGCGGTCCAAGTAGATGCCAGTCATGACGAAGGTGTTGCCCACCTAGACCCAACGCACACACACACACGCACACGCGCACGCACACGCACACGCACACGCACACGCACACACACACACACACACACACACACACACACACACACACACACACACACACACACACACAGAGCAAAAATGACCCAACATGGATATACAGGTACATTCATCAGGCCATTGACTATGGGTGGTGCTCTATGTCCCCACATAGTTCAGTATTAGGTTTTCTATTCTATAGGAAAGTGAACAACTTTAGAGTTTATCAACTGGACCAACAAGCTGATGCTAACCTCATGTAACACCCTGGACCAGAGCTAGTTAGTAACACATGGACCAGAGCTAGACAGTAACACCCTGGGCCAGAGCTAGTGAGTAACACCCTGGACCAGAGCTAGGCAGTAACGCCCTGGACCAGAGCTAGTTAGTAACACCACGGACCAGAACTAGTCAGTAACACTCTGGACCAGAACTAGTCAGTAACACCCTGGACCAGAGCTAGGCAGTACCACCCTGGACCAGAACTAGTCAGTAACACTCTGGACCAGAGCTAGTCAGTAACACCCTGGACCAGAGCTAGTCAGTAACACCCTGGACCAGAGCTAGGCAGTACCACCCTGGACCAGAACTAGTCAGTAACACTCGGGACCAGAGCTAGTCAGTAACACCCTGGACCAGAGCTAGTCAGTAACACCCTGGACCAGAGCTAGCCAGTAACACCCTGGACCAGAGCTACAGCCTTACCAGAGAGATGATGTAAACAAAACAGAGAACGAAGTAGTAGTACTTCATGTAGGGGATGTTTATGAAACCACTGATGAAGAAGTAAGGGGGTCGGATGATGGTGTTGATGTCTGTCTGGTTAGGGTCAGAGGTCAGGGAACTCATCCTGACTGGAGGTGTTAACGTCTCCCTCTGGCTGGTGATAATCTGTGGGAATACATAACCATGAATACATTATTACAAATAAAGATATATTCAAAACTGTACATTAATTCACCTGTTGACAAAAACATAATTGAAGCATCGTTAGTGCAAAGGGAATTATCCAAGTTCATCAAAAAGGTACATTACAAATAATTTACAAAACTGTATAAATTAATATTAAATTTCAATTGTTTTTATGTATTCAATGTAACCGCATTCGATACCAGTTGCTAAAAAATAGTTAAACAACTCACTTCAGACGTCAAACTAAATACCAGAATATCAACATCTCCATCAACTACTAAAGCTACTGTTTATCATGTAAATGTAAAGTGTAACCCACCTCCTCAGGTGATATGCTGAACCTGACAGCCCAGGTCTAGTGTGAGCACCTGGGCAGAGACAACAGGCTTATATACTGTATCATCTTTACCTGCTGGTCATTAGTAGAACACATAGAGTTACATCACTGGTTCCCAATCCTGGTCCTGGGGACCCAAAGGGATGCACATTTTAGTTACTGCACTAACACACCTGATTCAGCTAATCAACTCATCATCAAGCCTTTTGATTAGATGAATCAGGACAAAAACCTAAATGTTGTTGACCCTTTGGGAAGCACTGAAACAGCTAACGACACGTATAATAATGTATAATGTTCGGTCTACAATAGGCTACTTTATGTTAGTTTTACAATAGCCTACATTATATTAGTTAACGACACGAATAATAATGTATAACTATAGAATCTAATAATAGGATCTCTATGGTGAAGTCATCATGGAGTGGTGGGGTAACATACAGCTGTCCGTCCATGTCCAGATTTAGGATCTTCATTTGATCAAATCATCCGTCTAATATTTCACATTTCCTTCTGCTGGAGGATTATTTCCCTGTTGTAGGAGACTGGATTAAATTAATATCCTACATCTGTAGTAGCATTTCACCCCCCACAGGGATGGACACAACTGGGAAAACACCCACCTGAGACAAAGACCCACCTGAGACAAACACCCACCTGGGTCAAACACTCACCTGGGACAAAGACTCACCTGAGACAAAGACCCACCTGGGTCAAACACTCACCTGGGTCAAACACTCACCTGGGACAAAGACTCACCTGGGTCAAACACTCACCTGGGTGAAACACTCACCTGGGTCAAACACTCACCTGGGACAAAGACTCACCTGGGTCAAACACTCACCTGGGTGAAACACTCACCTGGGTCAAACACTCACCTGGGTCAAACACTCACCTGGGTCAAACACTCACCTGGGACAAAGACTCACCTGGGTCAAACTCTCACCTAGAAGTGACAAAAGCATGGCTAAATTTTTTTGCAGCATTTTTGGAAAGAAAGTTTCAGATTTTTGCAATGTTACATAGAGGGAAAAAAGCTGTCCTTGAAACAGTCTTGATATGTTCGTCTAAAGAGAGATCAGAGTCCAGAGTAACGCAGAGTGTCACGTCCTGACCATAGTAAGCTGTTATTTTCTATGGTAGAATAGGTCAGGGGGGTTTTCTATGTTGCTATGTTCTAGTTTTGTATTTCTATGTTGGGTTGTTCTAGTATTGTATTTCTATGTTGGGCTGTGTTTGGGATGATCTTCAATTAGAGGCAGCTGGTCATCGTTGTCTCTAATTGAAGGTCATATTTAAGTTGGTTTTTGTCCCACCTGGGTTTGTGGGAGATGAATTTTGAGTTGTGTATGTTTCACCTCTGCGTCACGGTTTGTTGTTTTTTGTCATTCAGTTTATTTATGTATTGCATAGTTTCCCAATATAAATAAAATGTGGAACAACACACATGCTGCACTTTGGTCCGCTCATTCCTACGACAACCGTGACAGAATCTCCCACCACCAAAGGACCAAGCAGCATGGTCAGGAGGACTGGATTAAGCAGCGTGCCCGGGAGGAGATGGCATCCTGGCCGCTGGAGGAGTTGGAGGAAAGGATAGACTGGACTTGGGAGCAGGTGTTGGAGAGATACAACAGCCTGCCGGGGAAGCAGGTGGAGGCAGCGAGGGAGTCACGGCAACGACAGAAGCCCGAGAGGCAGCCCCCCCAAAAAAATTGCGGGGGACACACGGGGAGATTGGCAGAGTCAGGATGGAGACCTGAGCAAACTCCCCGTGTTTACAGTGGGGAGCGAGTGACGAAGCAAGCACCGTGTTATGCGCTGCGCACTGTGTCGCCACTGCGTGTTCACAGCCCAGTTTGTCCTGTGCCAACTCCCCGCATTTGCCGGGTGAAAGTAAGCATCCAGCCAGGACGGGTTGTGCCAGTTATATGCACGAGACCTCCGGTGATCCTCCACGGCCCAGTATATCCTGTACCTGTCCCACGTACCCGGCCTCCAGTGAGTCTATCCAGCCTGGTACGCCCTGTGCCTGCTCCTCGCACTTGCCCTGAGGTGCGTGTTACCAGTCTGGCGCCACCTGTGCCAGCCCCACGCATCAGGCCTCCAGTGGTCATTACCAGTCCAGAGCTTCCAGCGACAATTCCCAGTCCGGAGCTTCCGACGACAGTTCCCAGTGCGGAGCTTCCGGCGATAGTTCCCAGTCCGGAACCTCCTGAGACGGCCTGCAGCCCGGAACCTCCTGAGACGGCCTGCAGCCCAGAGTCTTCAGCGGTGGCCTGCAGCCCAGATCCTCCAGCGGTGGCCTGCAGCCCAGAACCTCCAGCGGTGGCCTGCAGCCCAGAACCTCCAGCGGTGGCCTGCAGCCCAGAACCTCCAGCGGCGGCCTGCAGCCCAGAACCTCCAGCGGCGGCCTGCAGCACAGAGCCTCCAGCGATGATCTACAGTCCGGTTCCTCCTCCGATGATCCACGGTCCGGTGGCACAGAAGCGGAGGGATCAGCGGGCGGAGCGGGGGTTACACCCCGAACCAGAGCCGCCTCCTCTGTTGGAGGATCCGCTGGATGATAAGGTTCTGTGTACTGCACCAGAGCCGCCATAGATACTGGTTACCCTCGCTACCCTCCCTTTTTTTGTTTTTTGTTGTTGTTGTTTGGTTGCATTCGGAGTCTGCACCTTTGGGGGGGGGATACTGTGACGTCCTGACCATAGTAAGCTGTTATTTTCTATGGTAGAGTAGGTCAGGGCATGACAGGGGGTTTTCTAGTTTAGTTTTTCTATGTTGTTATGCTCTAGTTTTGTATTTCTATGTTGGTTGTTCTAGTATTGTATTTCTATGTTGGGCTGTGTTTGGGATGATCTCCAATTAGAGGCAGCTGGTCATCGTTGTCTCTTAATTGGAGGTCATACTTAAGTTGGTGTTTGTCCCACCTGGGTTTGTGGGAGATTCATTTTGAGTTGTGTATGTTTCACCTCTGCGTCACGGTTTGTTGTTTTTTGTCATTCAGTTTATTTATGTATTGCATAGTTTCCCAGTGTAAATAAAATGTGGAACGACACACACGCTGCACTTTGGTCCGCTCCTCCTTTCGACAACCGTGACACAGAGGTCCTTCAGTTTTATTTGAGACGACTGTACAACCATCAAGATTAATTGTCAGATTCAACAGAAGATCTCTTTGTTTCTTGGGACCTAGAACAAGCATCTCTGTTTTGTCCGAGTTTAAAAGTAGAACATTTGCCGCCATCCACTTCATAATGTCTGAAACACAGGCTTCCAGCGAGGGCAATTTTGGGGCTTCACCATGTTTCATCGAAATGTACAGCTGCGTGTCATCTGCATAGCAGTGAAAGTTAACATTATGTTTCCGAATGACATCACCAAAAGGTAAAATATATAGTGAAAACAATAGTGGTCCCAAAACGGAACCTTGAGGAACACCAAAATGTACAGTTGATTTGTCAGAGGACTAACCATCCACGGAGACAAACTGATATCTTTCCGACAGATAAGATCTAAACCGGGCCAGAACTTGTCCGTGTAGACCAATTTGGGTATCCAATCTCTCCAAAAGAATGTGGTAATCGATGGTAACAAAAGCAGCACTAAGGTCTAGGAGCACGAGGACAGATGCAGAGCCTCGGTCTGACGCCATTAAAAGGTCATTTACCACCTTCACAAGTGCAGTCTCAGTGCGATGATGGGGTCTAAAACAAGACTGAAGCGTTTTGTATACATTGTTTGTCTTCAAGAAGGCAGTGAGTTGCTGCGCAACAGCTTTTCTACATTTTTGAGAGGAATGGGAGATTCGATATAGACCGATAGTTTTTTATATTTTCTGGGTCAAGGTTTGGTTTTTTCAAGAGAGGCTTTATTATTGAAGCAGCTCTTTCAGTAGTTTAGTTGGAATAGGGTCCAGTATGCAGCTTGAAGGTTTAAAGGCCATGATTATTTTCATCAATGTGTCAAGAGATATAGTACTAAAAATCTTGAGTGTCTCCCTTGATCCTAGGTCCTGGCAGAGTTGTGCAGACTCAGGACAACGGAGCTTTGGAGGAATAGGCAGATTTAAAGAGGAGTCCGTAATTTGCTCATGAATTTATCACTGCTGAAGTGAAAGCCATCCTCTCTTGGGGAATGCTGCTTTTTAGTTTGCTTTGCGACAGTATCAAAAATACATTTTGGATTGTTCTTATTTTCCTCAATTAAGTTGGAAAAATAGGATGATCGAGCAGCAGTGAAGGCTCTTCGATACTGCACGGTACTGTTTTTCCAAGCTAGTCGGAAGACTTCCAGTTTGGGGTGGCGATAGGAATTCAGCGAAGTCAGTGAGGAATGCTGTATATGGCCCAGGAGGCCTGTAAACAGTAGCTATACAAGTGATTGAATAGGCTGCACAGATTTCATGACTTGAAGCTCAAAAGACGGAAACACAGTTGTTTTTTTTTGTAAATTGAAATTTGCTATCGTAAATGTTAGCAACACTTCCACCTTTGCGGGATGCGCGGGGGATATGGTCACTAGTGTAACCAGGAGGCGAGGCCTCATTTAACACAGTAAATTCATCAGGCTTAAGCCATGTTTCAGTCAGGCCAATCACATCAAGATTGTGATCAGTGATTAGTTCATAGACTATAACTGCTATGGAAGTGAAGGATCTAACATTAAGTAGCCCCATTTTGAGATGTGAGGCATCACAATCTCTTTCAATAATGGCAGGAATGGAGGAGGTCTTTATTCCAGTGAGATTGGTAAGGCGAACACCACCATGTTTAGTTTTTCCCGACCTAGGTCGAGGCACAGACACGGTCTCAATGGGGATAGCTGAGCTGACTACACTGACTGTGCTAGTGGCAGACTCATCTACGCTGGCAGGCGTAGATCTCATTGTGGTGCTAGGGGAGTTAGAACCCTGTCTATGTTCTTAGATAAGGTGAGAGCACCCCTCCAGCTAGAATGGAGTCCGTCACTCCTCAACAGGCCAGACTTGGTCCTGTTTGTGGGTGAGTCCCAGAGAGAGGGCCAATTATCTACAAATTCTATCTTTTGGGAGGGTCAGAAAACAGTTTTCAACCAGCGATTGAGTTGTGAGACTCTGCTGTAGAGCTCATCACTCCCACTAACTGGGAGGGGGCCAGAGACAATTACTTGATGCCGACACATATTTCTAGCTGATTTACACGCTGAAGCTATGCTGCGCTTGGTGACCTCTGACTGTTTCATCCTAACATCGTTGGTGCCGACGTGGAGAACAATATCCCTATACTCTCTAATCTCGCCTGTTTTAGCCTTAGCCAGCACCGTCTTCAGATTAGCCTTAATAAATCCTGTTCAGGATAGGGTGCAGTATTTTCACGTTCGGATGAAAAGCGTGCCCAGAGTAATCTGCCTGCTACTCGGGCCCAGAGTCAAATATTTGCATATTATTAGTAGATGTGGATAGAAAACACTCTGAAGTTTCTAAAACTGTTTGAATGATGCCTGTGAGTATAACAGAACTCATATGGCAGGCAAAAACCTGAGAAAAATCCAATCAGGAAGTGGGAAATCTGAGCGTTGTACTTTTTCTTTCTAATCCCTATTCAAACTACAGTGTCTGTGGGGTCATATTGCACTTCCTAAGGCTTCCACTAGATGTCAACAGTCTTTAGAACCTTGGATTCCGACAAAGATCAGCAAAGGTAAGTGAAGATTTGTAATACTTTTTCTGAGTTTAGTTGACTCCAGAACTTGGCGGGTAACTGTATAGCTTGCTTTGATGGCTGAGCTCTGTACTCAGAATATTGAAACATTTGCTTTTGCCGTAAAGCTATTTTGAAATCTGACACAGCGGTTGCATTAAGGAGAAGTGTATCTATAATTCTTTCAATAACTGTTTTAAAGTTTATCAACGTTTATGATGAGTATTTTTGTAAATTGATGTGCTCATTCACCGGAAGTTTTGGGAGGCAATACATTTTCTGAACAAAGACAAGACTCGTTATTCTAACCACATTGTCCGATTTCAAAAAGGCTTTACAGCGAAAGCAAAACATTAGATTATGTCAGGAGAGTACCCTGCCAAAAATAAATCACACAGCCATTTTAAAAGCAAGCATATATGTCACAAAAACCAAAACCACAGCTAAATGCAGCACTAACCTTTGATGATCTTCATCAGATTACACTCCTAGGACATTATGTTACACAATACATGCATGTTTTGTTCAAGCAAGTCCATATTTATATCAAAAAACAGCTTTTTACATTAGCATGTGATGTTCAGAACTAGCATACCCACCGCAAACTTCTGGTGAATTTACTAAATTACTCACGATAAACGTTTACAAAAAACATAACAATTATTTTAAGAATTATAGATACAGAACTCCTTTATGCAATCGCGGTGTCAGATTTTGAAATAGCTTTTTGGCAAAGCACATTTTGCAATATTCTGAGTACATAGCCCGGCCATCACGGCTAGCTATTTTGACACGCACCAAGTTTGGGGCTCACTAAACTCAGAATTACTATTAGAAAAATTGGATTACCTTTGCTGTTCTTCGTCAGAATGCACTCCCAGGACTTCTACTTCAACAACAAATGTTGTTTTGGTTCCAAATAATCCATAGTTATATTCAAATAGCGCCGTTTTGTTCGTGCGTTCGGGTCCCTATCCGAAGGGTGACGCGCGAGGGCATTTCGTGACAAAATTTCAAAACATTCCATTACCGTACTTCGAAGCATGTCAAACGCTGTTTAAAATCTATTTTTATGCTATTTTTCTCGTAAAATAGCGATAATATTCCAACCGGGCAACGTTGTATTCATTCAAAGGCTGAAAGAATTTTTTTTAGAATTCTCGTCAACACGCATCTCAGTCTCACTGTCCCCAAGCTGACCACTCACAAACTGTCCTGCTGTTCTTCGCCCAGAGACAGCAGACACCCCATTCCACTTTCTGGCGGCTTTAGAGAGCCAATGGAAGCCTTAGAAAATGTCACGTTATAGCACAGATGCTGTATTTTCGATAGAGATGCAACAGAAGGAGAACAAATTGTCAGACAGGGCACTTCCTGTATGGAATCTTCTCAAGTTTTGGCCTGCCATATGAGTTCTGTTATACTCACAGACACCATTCAAACAGTTTTAGAAACTTCTGAGTGTCGTGGCCGTGCAAATACTGCACCCTAGCCCCAACAGGTTATCAAGGAGTCTGAAGAGAAGAGTGCACTGTAATGTAAATATTTTACTTTTTTTTCATACCACTTCACTTCATTGAGTGAAGCAACAATATAATCATTCACTATGC
Source organism: Salmo trutta (assembly GCF_901001165.1). Lineage (NCBI taxonomy): Eukaryota > Metazoa > Chordata > Actinopteri > Salmoniformes > Salmonidae > Salmo > Salmo trutta. Next base: position 4,060,782 of record NC_042975.1, on the reverse strand, counting down.
CAGATACACTGTAGTTACACGTAGCTTTCTTCCAATCAAAAAACAAAACATAGAGGTAGCAACCGAGATAGCGAAAGAGAGATATAAATAAACAAGACACTTCAAGTACTTCTAAATATAAGTATATCTCAATATACATTAAATACATTAAATCATGATATCACGCTGATATTTATTATTTTTTGGATGGCTATAAAGGCTCGTAGACATAATATACAGTGCCTTCAGATAGTATTCACACCTCTTGAATTAGTCCACATTTTGTTGTGTTAAAGCCTGAATTTAAAATGGATTAAATTCAGATTTTTTTTTGTAACTGTCCTACACACAATACCCCATAATGTCAAAGTGGAATTATGTTTTTAGAAATGTTTACAAATGAATTCAAAATTAAAAGCTGAAATTTCTTGAGTCATGAACCACTTTGTTATGGCAAATCCAAATAAGTTTAGGAGTAAAAATTTGCTTAACAGCTCACATAATAAGTTGCATGGACTCCCTCTGTGTGCAATAATAATGTTTAACATGATTTGTGAATGCCTACCTAACCTTTGTACCCCACACATACAATTATCTGAAAGGTCATTTAGTCGAGCAGTGAATTTCAAGCACAGATTCAATCACGAAGACCAGGGAGGTTTTCCTATGCCTAGCAAAGAAGGGCACCTATTTGTTGATGGGTAAAAATCAACAACAACAAAAAGGCAGACATTGAGTATCCCTTCGAGCATGGTGAAGTTATTCATTATGGACGGTGTATCAATAAACCCAGTCATTACAAAGATAAAGACGTCCTTCCTAACTCAGTTGCCGTAGAGGAAGGAAACCGCTCAGGGATTTCACCATGAGACCAATGGTGTCTTTAAAACAGTTACAGAGTTTAATGGCAGTGATAGAAGAAAACGGAGGATGGATCAACACCTTTGTAGTTACTCCACAATACTAACTAACCTAAATGACAGCGTGAAAAGAAGGAAACCTGTGCAGAATAAAGATATTCCAAGACAGGCGTCCTGTTTGCAAAAAGGCACTAAAGTAAAACTGAAAAAATAAAAACTTGTCATCGGCAAGGACTAGAGAATGTTTTTAGGATAAAAGAAAATAAAGCACAGGCTAAATCCTAAAGTAAATCCTGATTCAGTCTGATTTCCAAAAGACACTGGGAGACAAATTCACCTTTCAGCAGGACAAAACCCTAAAGCATAAGATCAAATATACACTGGAGTTGCTTACCGAGATGACATTGAATGTTCCTGAGTGGCTTAGTTACAGTTTTAACTTAAATCAGCTTGAAAATCTATGGCAAGACTTGAAAATGGCTGTTTAGGTATGAATACTTTCTGAAGGCACTGTAAATATATTAATTTTAAGAGAAATAATTCAGGTACTTCATGTTGGTTTGACCTGCATCACAGCACTTAGGGCCCCTCTTCTGAGCAGCTTCTTAGCCGATACCTTAAACTCCTCCGTCTTCAGAACGTATATGATGGGGTTGAGCATTGGTGGCAGTACCGAGGTCAGGGAGAGGTTGATGATCCGGGCGTTGGTTGGTATGATGGGGTGGAGGACGTATGTTAAAATAACAGGCAGGTAGAATATGGCCACCAGTATTAGGTGTGAGGTACATGTCTTTATGGCTCTGAGTCTGAGAGACAGAGAGAGAGAGAGAGAGAGAGAGAGAGAGAGAGAGAGAGAGAGAGAGAGAGAGAGAGAGGTGGACAGAGAGAAGGAGGGAGAGAGAGGTAGAGGGAGAGAGAGAATGTGTGCCAAAATAGTATGTGATTATCTATACAGTTTAATTGCATTCTCAATATCTCCCAGCATGTATCATTCTTGTAACAAGTCCATCACTCTAAAAACGTTTTCCTGAGGCCTCACACCAATCAGCATATGGGCCGTTCTGGCTTGGACAAGTCTACTTACTGACTTGACTTGACTTACTTATTCCAGTCAGTATTACTTCTCACCTGTCCTGGGGCAGTGTGATGGTGAACAGGGCGTGTGTTATACAGATGTAAGATGATATGATGAAGATCATTGGGAGATAGAGAACTATACAGGTGTTGATTTGGCTCATCACTATGTTAGGGACCACATCAGAACAGGGGGCTGCCAGACGGAACAGGGGACCGTGGTCACAGAAGTAGCTGTTGATCACCAGAGACCTACAATACAATACATTATACAACATTTTATAACCTAGATATTAGAGCGAACAACAGAAATATGTCTTTAGCTCATTTTTTTCTTGACCGGCTGTAGGTTCACCTCCTTACCCACTGGAATTTCTCTCACATTCAAGATGAACTGAGGTAAAGACAACATTAAACAATTAACTTTTACAGACAACCTGACAGATGACAACAACCACATAATATATATATTTTTTTATGTCCTTTATTTTATTAGTTTACTGTAAAGTGTTTTGAGATTTTATCTTTCACTAAAGTTTGATTTGATTTATCTCTACAAGGTGTTGATGCTGAACAAAGAAGATAAATGATAATGATAATTATTAACAATCAATAAGATCTCCTGTATGTGTACCAAAACTTTCACGGGCCATTTTCACAAAAGTCAGTTTTCAAGTTTATCAACTTTCAAAGCAGAATTACTTTCCCATTGTTCCACAACTGTATGATTGTCACGTCCTGACCAGCAGAGGGCGTATTGCTTAGTCTAGGTCAGGATGTGGCAGGTGGTTTGTGCTTGTTTAATGTTGGTGATTGGGGCTTCCAATTGAAGGCAGGTGTGTAGAGTTGCCTTTGATTGGAAGTCCTATATAGGTGTGTGTGTTTTTCTTTGGGGTTGTGGGTGGTTGTTTTGCACTGCGTTTGTTAGCCTGCAAACTGTTGCTGTCGTGTTATTGTTTCCTGTGGATGCTTTACTCCTTTTATTTTGTAATTAAACATGAGTATTCACATACCTGCTGCGCCTTGGTCTTCTCTCCGTGACAACGATTGTTACAATGATATACCATTTTCTAGTTCTTAGCCATTTCTAATTGTTGTTCCATAAGACAGAATCGAGGTGCTGGGTCACATTTAATGAGCTAAATGTAAAAAAAACCCCACTTGATTTCACAGGTTAAAAAAAGGAATGGAAAGGAACAATACCAGAACTTTTTGGGGGTTCGAACTGGTTCAGAAATGTGTTTTGCTGGTTGGAACAAAAATAGTTGTTCTGTTCAGAACGAAACGATTGGAAAATAATTTAGGTTTTAATCCCTGATTGTATAGATAGGTGAGAAATTAAATGTATCAATTTTGAATTCAGGCTGTAACACATCAAAATGTGGAATAAGTTAAGGGGTATGCACTGAATGTACAAAACATTAGCAACACCTTCCTAATATTGAGTTAAACCCCCTTTTGCCTTCAGAACAGCCTCAATTTGTTGGGGGCATGGACTCTACGAGGTGTCAAAAGCGTTCTACGGGGATGCTGGCCCATGTTGACTCCAATGCTATCCACAGTTGTGTCAAGTTGGCTCGATGTCCTTTGGGTGGTGAACCATGTTTGATACAAACGTGAAACTGTTGAGCGTGAAAAACACAGCAGCGTTGCAGTTCTTGACACAAACCGGTGCGCCTGGCACCTACTACCATACCCTGTTCAAAGGCACTTAATTCTTTAAATTAACATGTCTCCTCCCATTCATCTACACTGATTTAAGTGGATTTAACAAGTGACTTGTCACGCCCGCTCTGCCTCTCCCTGGAGCTCGAGGGCACCAGGATCCCCAGCATTACGCACTCAAGCCCCCATCAGTACCCACACCAGCCTTCCCCCATCACGCGCATCAGCGATTATTGGTCTCACGTAGACTCAATTACTTGTGTCATTACCTTCCTTATATCTGTCTGTTTCCAAGCTCTGTTCCCTGCTTCGGGAGTAATTGTCTCATGTCCGTGCTACTCGTGTTCTGACTCTGTTCCTGTCTTGTTTCCTTGTCTGTTCCCAAATAAATGTCTAACTCCCCGTACCTGCTTCTCCTGTCCGTCGTCGGTCTTTATAGAATCCCGAAGCCATCACACGAAGCATCGGGGAGTACTGGCGTTCCGGTTGGTGGTGACGGCGGTCCTGGGTCACCGCCGATGGAACTGGGGGTGCCTAGCCAGCTCGTCTGGCTTCCACTCCCTTGCTGGCTCGAGAAGTTTCCTTGACCCGGTTGGCACGGAAGGAGCCCATCCCACGTCGGGCCTCAGCTGGATTGCCAGGTCTTGTTCGCGCAGCCGGCTCGTCAGACTGTTACGTCTCCGCCGGATCATCGGGCTTCCATGCCGCAGCGGGATTAACAGGCGTTCATGCCTCAGCCGGCTCGCCAGGCTCCCACGCCCCTGCCGGTTCGTGGGGAGTTGACCCCCAGCCGGCTCACCAGGCTCCCACGCCCCTGCCGGTTCGTGGGGAGTTGACCCCCAGCCGGCTCGCCAGGCTCCCACGCCCCTGCCAGTTGACTCTGGGTGGCGTCCCACCTGGGCGAATGTCCTTGTCTGTTCCCAAATAAATGTCTGACGACCCGTACCTGATTCTCCTGGCGTCCACCCTTACATAACTTCAATAAGGGATCATAAGGGATCATAGGTTTAACCTGGATTCACATGGTCAGTCTACGTCATGGAAAGAGCAGATGTTGACCCGAACGTCTTTATCATGTCCGACAATAAAACAGCGGGAGCATTCATCAACGTAAGGATAACTATATTTTATCATGAATTGATTTTTTTGGGGACCAGCAAGTCATTGGACACTACGTCTGAAACCAATAGTTTGATGTTATTTAACAGATAAAGATGTAATTCACAGAAGCTATGCTTTTGCAGTGGAGTTGTTGCACAACAACACGATACATACTAACCTACAGAAAGAGAGCCGGGTGATGAGACACACAGAGATCAACAGCATCAACACAGCAAACGTCCAGGCGGCGCCCGTCAGCTGGAGCATGGACCTGTGAGTGACCATCATGTGGTACCTGGAAAGAACATTACAATGGAACTGTGTAAGTTGATGACACAGCCCCTCTGGTCATTTAATAGGATCTCTGTGGGGGAAAAGATGTTCAACTTTATCTTGTTATTATCGTCAATGGTTGATTATTATTATTTTATAATTATTCAGTTGAGATTCCCACATTTTGGGGAACTTGCAGGGGTTAGCACGACCAGAGTGCATTTGCCGAGCCTCACCCTGGGTAAACCTCCTTTGTGATCAAGGTGTCTCCCCTGCCAGGTAACTATATCCTTATATATGATTTTAGCTGCAGTGTAACCATGTTAAATCATTTTTTATATAATACATTTAATAAATACATTTGAATAAATTGTCAAATAAATCAAATTATTCAATTAAAAAATATATATTTATCCCAGAAGGGTCAAATAACATAATCTTTCTGAATGTTATTTTAATTTAGTTAATAGTATGATGTATTATCTGAGACCTGAGTGGGCAGCAGATGGCCACCAGTCTGTCATAGGAGAGGATGGTGAGGTTGAAGGACTGCATGGTGATGAAGAGGAAGACGAAGAAGAGGCTAGTGAGACACTGGTCGTAGGAGATGAGCTGTCTGCTGAACAGGAACATGTCCAGCAGCTTGGGAACCAGGGCCGTGCTTTCACACACGTCTGTGAAGGCCAGGTTGAACACAGCAATGTACTTGGGGCTGTAAGGTTAGAACATAAATATATATTTAAGTCATGTAACGGAGATCGGGGAGCAGGGCAGGCTCCCACACGTGTCTGTGAAGTCCAGGTCGAACTGGGACTTCAAAACGATAGAATGTACAACAAAGGAAGTTTTATTGTGTATTGTGTTAATGAGATTAAAGAGGGCAGATTACCTGTGGAGATTGCGGTCCACGTAGATGCCAGTCATGACGAAGGTGTTGCCCACCTAGACCCAACGCACACACACACACACACACACACACACACACACACACACACACACACACACACACACACACAGAGAGAGAGAGAGAGAGCAGAAATGACCCAACATGGATATACAGGTACATTCATCAGGCCATTGACTATGGGTGGTGCTCTATGTCCCCACATAGTTCAGCTGAAATAACACCAAAGTATTAGGTTTTGTTTTCTATAGGAAAGTGAACAACTTTATAGTTTATCACCTGGACCAACTAGCTGATGCTAACCGCATGTAACACCCTGGACCAGAGCGAGTTAGTAACACCCTGGACCAGAGCTAGGTATTAAGCCCCTGGACCAGAGCTAGTTAGTAACAGCATGGACAAGAGCTAGGTAGTAACACCTCGGACCAGAGCAAGGTAGTAACACCCTGGACCAGAGCTAGTTAGTAACACCTTGGACCAGCGCCAGTTAGTATCACCCTGGACCAGAGCTAGTCAGTAACACCCTGGACCAGAGCTACAGCCTTACCAGAGAGATGATGTAAACAAAACAGAGAAAGAAGTAGTAGTACTTCATGTAGGGGATGTCTATGAAACCACTGATGAAGAAGTAAGGGGGTCGGATGATGGTGTTGATGTCTGTCTGGTTAGGGTCAGAGGTCAGGGAACTCATCCTGACTGGAGGTGTTAACGTCTCCCTCTGGCTGGTGATAATCTGTGGGAATACATAACCACGAATACATTATTACAAATAAAGATATATTCAAAACTGTACATTAATTCACCTGTTGACAAAAACATAATTGAAGCATCGTTAGTGCAAAGGGAATTATCCAAGTTCATCAAAAAGGTACATTACAAATAATTTACAAAACTGTATAAATTAATATTATATTTCAATTGTTTTTATGTATTCAATGTTACCGCATTCGATACCAGTTGCTAAAAAATAGTTAAACAACTCACTTCAGACATCAAACTAAATACCAGAATGTCAACATCTCCTTCAACTACTAAAGCTACTGTATATCATGTAAATGTAAAGTGTAACCCACCTCCTCAGGTGATATGCTGAACCTGACAGCCCAGGTCTAGTGTGAGCACCTGGGCAGAGACAACAGGCTTATATACTGTATCATCTTTACTTGCTGGTCATTAGTAGAACACATAGAGTTACATCACTGGTTCCCAATCCTGGTCCTGGGGACCCAAAGGGATGCACATTTTAGTTACTGCACTAACACACCTGATTCAGCTAATCAACTCATCATCAACAAGCCTTTTGATTAGATGAATCAGGACAAAAACCTAAATGTTGTTGACCCTTTGGGAAGCACTGAAACAGCTAACGACACGTATAATAATGTATAATGTTTGGTCTATAATAAGCTACGTTATGTTAGTTTTACAATAGCCTACATTGTTAGTTTTACAATAGGCTACATTATTTGTAAAATGTGAAATGATACTTGATTTAGATTGAGTGAAGTAAAACGGTTGTATTCCCCAGCTCAGGCGTAGCATGAATCAACTAATGTTTGCATTCTACATCGGACTGTGTTGTCGGTCACCAGATTGCTATCAAATAAAATAAAATGTATTTATAAAGTTCTTCTTACATCAGCTGATATCTCAAAGTGCTGTACAGAAACCCAGCCTAAAACCCCAAACAGCAAGCAATGCAGGTGTAGAAGCACGGTGGCTAGGAAAAACTCCCTAGAAAGGCAGGAACCTATGAAGAAACCTAGAGAGGAACCAGGCTCTGAGGGGTGGAAAGTCCTCTTCTGGAGATTATAACAGAACATGGCGAAGATGTTCAAACGTTCATAGATGACCAGCAGGGTCATATTAATAATAATCACAGTGGTTGTCGAGGGTGCAACAGGTCAGCACCTCAGGAGTAAATGTCAGTTGACTTTTCAAAGCCGATCATTCAGAGTATCTCTACCACTCCTGCTGTCTCTAGAGAGTTGAAAACAGCAGGTCTGGGACAGGTTGCACTTCCGGTGAACAGGTCAGGGTTCCATAGCCGCAGGCAGAACAGTTGAAACTGGAGTAGCAGCACGACCAGGTGGATTGATGACAGCAAGGAGTCATCAGGCCAGGTAGTCCTGAGGCATGGTCCTAGGGCTCAGGTCCTCCTCCGAGAGAGAGAGAGAAAAAGAGAAAGAAAAAGAGAGAGAGAGAGATAATTAGAGAGAGCATACTTAAATTCACACAGGACACCGGATAAGACAGGAGAAAACTCCAGATTTAACTGTCTCACCCTAGCCCCCCGACACATAAACTACTGCAGCATAAATACTGGAGGCTGAGACAGGAGGGGTCGGGAGACACTGTGGCCCCATCCGATAATACCACCGGACAGGGCCAAACAGGCAGGATATAACCCCACCCACTTTGCCAAAGCACAGCCCCACACCACTAGAGGGATATCTTCAACCACCAACCTTCCATCCTAAGACAAGGCCGAGTATAGCCCACAAAGATCTCCGCCACAGCACAACCCAAGAGGGGGTCGCCTACCCAGACAGAAAGATCACGTCAGTGATTCACCCCACTCAAGTGACGCATCCCTCCTGGGGACGGCATGGAAGAGCACCATAGTGTACGCCAGTGACTCAGCCCCTGTAATAGGGTTAGAGGCAGAGAATCCCAGTGGAGAGAGGGGAACCGACTAGGCAAAGACAGCAATGGCGGTTCGTTGCTCTAGTGCCTTTCCGTTCTCCTTCACACTCCTGGGCCAGACTACACTCAATCATAGGACCTACCGAAGAGATCAGTCTTCAATAAAGACTTAAAGGTTGAGACCGAGTCTGCGTCTCTCACATGGGTAGGCAGACCATTCCATATAAATGGAGCTCTATAGGAGAAAGCCCTTCCTCCAGCTGTTTTCTTAGAAATTCTAGGGACAGTTAGGAGGCCTGTGTTTTGTGACCATAGCGTACGTGTAGGTATGTACGGCAGGACCAAATCGGAAAGATAGGTAGGAGCAAGCCCATGTAATGCTTTGCAGGTTAGCAGTAAAACCTTGAAATCAGCCCTTGCCTTAACAGGAAGCCAGTGTAGAGAAGCTAGCACTTGAGTAATATGATCAAATTTTTGGGTTCTAGTCAAGATTCTAGCAGCCGTGTTTAGCACTAACCGAAGTTAATTTAGTGCGTTATCCGGGTAGCCTGAAAGTAGAGCATTGCAGTAGTCTAACCCCTGACAAAAGCATGGATAAATATTTCTGCATAATTTTTGGTCAGGAAGTTTTTGATTTTTGCAATGTTACGAAGATGGAAAAAAGCTGTCCTTGAAACAGTCTTGATATGTTCGTCAAAAGAGAGATCAGGGTCCAGAGTAACGCCGAGGTCCTTCACAGTTTTATTTGAGACGACTGTACAACCATCCAGATTAATTGTCAGATTCAACAGAAGATCTCTTTGTTTCTTGGGACCTAGAACTAGCATCTCTGTTTTGTCCGAGTTTAAAAGTAGAACATTTGCCGCCATCCACTGCATAATGTCTGAAACACAGGCTTCCAGCGAGGGCAATTTTGGGGCTTCACCATGTGTCATTGAAGTATACAGCTGTGTGTCATCGGCATAGCAGTGAAAGTTAACATTATGTTTCCGAATGACATCACCAAAAGGTAAAATATATAGTGAAAACAATAGTGGTCCCAAAACGGAACCTTGAGGAACACCGAAATGTACAGTTGATTTGTCAGAGGACTAATCATCCACGGAGACAAACTGATATCTTTCCGACAGATAAGATCTAAACCGGGCCAGAACTTGTCCGTGTAGACCAATTTGGGTATCCAGTCTCTCCAAAAGAATGTGGTGATCGATGGTAACAAAAGCAGCACTAAGGTCTAGGAGCACAAGGACAGATGCAGAGCCTCGGTCTGACGTCATTAAAAGGTAATGTACCACCTTCACAAGTGCAGTCTTAGTGCTATGATGGGGTCTAAAACCAGACTGAAGCGTTTTGTTTACATTGTTTGTCTTCAGGAAGGCAGTGAGTTGCTGCGCAACAGCTTTTTCCAAAATTTTGAGAGGAATGGGAGATTCGATATAGGCCGATAGTTTTTTATATTTTCTGGGTCAAGGTTTGGCTTTTTCAAGAGAGGCTTTATTATTGCCATTTTAGTGAGTTTGGTACACATCCGATGGATAGAGAGCCGTTTATTATGTTCAACATAGGAGGGCCAAGCACAGGAAGCAGCTCTTTCAGTAGTTGTCACGTCCGTTGTTGGAATGAGACCAAGGTGCAGCGTGGTAGGCGAACATTTTGCTTTATTAAAATGAACACCGACAAAACTACAAAATACAAAACGAACGTAAAGTTCTGCAGGCTACAAAGCAGCTATTCAAAATCAAGATCCCACAATCACAGGTGGGAAAAAGGGCTGCCTAAGTATGATCCCCAATCAGAGACAACGATAAACAGCTGCCTCTGATTGGCAACCTAACTAGGCCAACAAAGAAATAGAAACATAGATATGCCCACCAAGTCACACCCTGACCTAACCAAATAGAGAATAAAAAAGGCTCTCTAAGGTCAGGGCGTGACAGTAGTTCAGTTGGAATAAGGTCCAGTATGCAGCTTGAAGGTTTAGAGGCCATGATCATTTTCATCATTGTGTCAAGAGATATAGTACTAAAACTCTTTAGTATCTCCCTTGATCCTAGGTCCTGGCAGAGTTGTGCAGACTCAGGACAACGGAGCTTTGGAGGTATACGCCGATTTAAAGAGGAGTCCGTAATTTGCTTTCTAATGATGATGATCTTTTCCTCAAACATGTGATGTGGTTAACTGATGTGTAAAATCCCACTGATGTCAATTCAACATCTATTCCACATTGGTTCAATGTCAATTCATTGAAATGGCATAGGAACAACGTTGATTCAACCGGTGTGTTCCCAATTCAGCTACCTTTGCAGGAGTTGTAAGATCTGGCATGCGTCAGCAACGTCTGAGCAGGGGAACACAACCAACATGTCAGAGCTGACTGCCCTTGATGTTGTTGTTGTTGTCATAGGACACACCGCAGAGCCCTTTCAGAACTACATTGTACCAGCCCCATAGGCTGAATAGGCTACAATGTATACTTAGCTGAGACAGGAGGAAGGAGTGAGAAAAGAGAGGAGGTAGGAGAGAGAATGAGAGAAAGAGAGGAGGTAGGAGAGGGAAAGAGAGGAGGTAGGAGAGGGAAAGAGAGGAGGTAGGAGAGAGAAAGAGAGGAGGAATTAGAGAGAAAGAGAGGAGGTAGGAGAGAGAAAGAGAGGAGGAATTAGAGAGAAAGAGAGGAGGAATTAGAGAGAAAGAGAGGAGGTAGGAGAGAGAAAGAGAGGAGGAATTAGAGAGAAAGAGAGGAGGAATTAGAGAGAAAGAGAGGAGGTAGGAGAGAGAAAGAGAGGAGGAATTAGAGAGAAAGAGAGGAGGAATTAGAGAGAAAGAGAGGAGGAAGGAGAGAGAAAGAGAGGAGGTAGGAGAGAGAAAAAGGAGGTAGGAGAGAGAAAAAGAGAAGGTAGGAGAAAGAGAGAAAGAGAGAAGGTAGGAGAGAGAAAGAGAGGAGGTAATGAATGTCTGCTCAGGTCAATGCTAGCTGCTCCATGACATGATCTGCTGCTGGGTCTTCAGGCTTTCTCTCCAACCCTGCTCTAACACACCAGATACTACTAATTGGCTGATCATCAGGACCTTGATCCCGACAGCGGATACACATGAAAAAATGTATGCGATCACTGTACTATCGTCTGCTAATGAACTTATTTTGGAGAAAAGATTGTGCCTAGATCGGATCATTGTAGAGAACGGGCCTAGATCAGATCGTTGTAGAGATCAGGCCTAGATTGGATCATTGTAGAGAACGGGCCTAGATCTAATCACTGTAAAGATCGTGCCTAGAATGGATCACTGAAGAGAACGGGCCTAGATTGGATCGTTGTAGAGATCAGGCCTAGATCGAATCATTGTAAAGACTGTGCCTAGAACGGATCACTGTGGTGATTGAGTCTAGATCGGATCGTTGGGGAGATCGGGCCTAGATCAGATCATTGTAGAGGCCGGGCCTAGATCGAATCATTGTAGTGATTGGGCCTAGATCTAATCATTGTAAGGATTGTGCCTAGATCGGATCATTGTAGAGAGTGGGCCTAGATCGGATCATTGTGGCGAGTGGGCCTAGATCGGATCATTGTGGAGAGTAGGCCTAGATCGGATCATTGTGAAGAGTGGGCCTAGATCCGATCATTGTGGAGAGTGGGCCTAGATCCGATCATTATGGAGAGTGGGCCAAGACCGGATCATTGTGGAGAGTGGGCCTAGATCGGATCATTGTGGAGACTGGGCCTAGATTGGATCATTGTAGAGAACGGGCCTAGATTTGACTCTTTGTGTTATTCAGTGTTATCATAGAGGATGACTACTAGACCTCTATCTATATGTCAACACATGAGTCTCCTACTGAGAACACAGTCAGTCTAATGAGATATCTAATGAGGACCTGTTTGTCCATACTGCTTAGAAACTCTCTCTGCAGATGATGACACAGGGATGGAGGGAGGGAGGCAGGCAGGGAGGAAGGGTGGGAGGCCGGGAGGAAGGCAGGGAGGGGTGTTTGTTGACACTGTCTCTAGTCTGCAGAGTATGACACAGGGAGGGAGGGAGGGAGGCAGGCAGGCAGGGAGGAAGGGTGGGAGGCCGGGAGGAAGGCAGGGAGGGGTGTTTGTTGACACTGTCTCTAGTCTGCAGAGGATGACACAGGGAGGGAGGAAGGGAGGGAGGCAGGGAGGGAGGCAGGGAGGGAGGAAGGAAGGAAGGGAGGGAGGCAGGGAGGAAGGGAGGGAGGCAGGGAGGGAGGCAGGGAGGCAGGGAGGAAGGGAGGGAGGAAGGGAGGGAGGCAGGGAGGCAGGGAGGGAGGCAGGGAGGCAGGGAGGCAGGAAGGGAGGGAGGCAGGGAGGCAGGGAGGGAGGCAGGGAGGCAGGAAGGGAGGGAGGCAGGGAGGGGTGTTTGTTGACGCTGTGTCTCTAGTCTGCAGAGGATGACAGTTACAGTAAAGCTGACCTGTGAGAATACCGCTTTCTCTACAGAATACTAACGTCTACATATCTCATTAGTTCAGTGGTGTAAACAGAAGTGGAGGGAAGGAAGGAGATCAATGTACACAAACAACAAGTGTGCAGTTAAAATTGGCAAAAAACACACCGATTTCTTTCCTCAGGGCCGTGGAGTGAGATAGAGATCCAGCCCCACCCTCTTTATATCAATGAATTGGCAAGGTCACTGGAACAGTCTGCAGCACCCAGCCTCACACTACTGGACTCAGAAATCAAATGTCTGCTGTTTTCAGATGATCTGGTGCTTCTGTCCAGAACCAAGGAGGGCCTACAGCAGCACCTAGATCTTCTGCACAGACTCCGTTAGACTTGGGTCCTGAAAGTGAAAATCAGTTAAGACAAAAATAATGGTGTTCCAAAAAAGGTCCAGTAGCCAAAACAACGAATACACATTTTATCTAGACACTGTTGCCCTGGAGAACACAAAGAATTATACCTACCTCAGCCTAAACATCAACACTACAGGTAACTTCTACAAGGCTGTGAACGATCTGAGAGACAAGGCAAGAAGGGGCTTCTATGCCATCAAAAGGAACCTAAAACTCAACATCCCAATTAGGATCTGGCTAAAAATAATTCAGTTCGTTATAGAACCCATTGCTCTATATGGTTGTGAGGTCTGGGGTCCACTCACCAACCAAGAATTCACAAAATGGGACAAACAACCAATTGAGACTCTGCATTGCAGAATTCTGTAAAAATATATACTTTGCGTGTAACGCAAAAGTACAAACAATGAAATACCATACCTGCTAATTATCAAACTCCAGAAAAGAGATTCTAAAATTCTAGAACCAGCTGATGCCCAAACATTCCATCACAAAGCCATCACCTACAGAGAGATGAACCTGGAGAAGAGTCCCCTCAGCAAGCTGGTCCTGGGGCTCTGTTCACAAACACAAACAGACCCCCACAGAGCCCCAGGAAAGCAACACAATTAGACCCAACCAAATTATGAAAAGCAAAAATGTACTATTTGACACACTGGAAAGAATCAACCACAAAAACAGAGCAAATTGGAATTCTATCTTGCCCTAAACAGAGAGTACAAAGTGGCAGAATACCTGACCACTGTGACTGACCCCAAATTAAGGAAATCTTTGACTATGTACAGACTCAGTGAGCATAGCCTTGCTATTGAGAAAGGCCGCCGTAGGCAGACCTGGCTCTCAAGAAAAGACAGGCTATGTGCAACACTGCCCACAAAATGAGGTGGAAAACTGAGCTACACTTCCTAACCTCCTGCCAAATATATGACTATATTAGAGACACTTATTTCCCTCAGATTACACAGATCCACAAAGAATTTGAAACCAAATCAAACATTGACAAACTACCATGTCCGTCAGGTGAAATACGACAGTGTGACATCACATCAGCAAGATGTGTGGACCGTTGCAATGCGATACGGGCAACCAGTGGAACACATATAACATTGTAAATACCATGTATCTGTGTATTTATCTTCCCCTACTATTCGTACTACAGCCATTGGCACATTGCTAAAACACTGATAGCTGATAATATAACACTTGATATGTCTTGATCTTTTTCAAACCTTCGCGCAATGTGTTACTGTTAATTTCTAATACTTTTTTGTTGTTGATGTTGTTTTATGTCCTCTCACTTTCGTTCACTGTTTATTTTCACTTGCTTTGGCATTGTAAAAAAAAAAAAAAATCACAGGATCTGATGTCACTGTTTCGAGTTAACAAACAGGTGGTCATCAGAGAGCCAATTAAAATATGTTGACACACCTGAAGAGAGTGTTTACATGTAGACAGCTGGGGACAGACACACACACACACACACACACACACACACACACACACACACACACACACACACACACACACACACACACACACACACACACACACACACACAGCAGTCAGCTGAGGATGACTGATGACACTAATGACACTATGACACTGGGACTGACAACACTTAAAGTATTCCACTTGCATTATTATTAATGAGCTTCGAAGTGAAAAATATATATAGCTGTCAATAACAGCAATATACGGTAACATTGTCATCTTGTCTCATATAAAGTCCTAGTTTGAAGTTGGGACCATTCACCATCGTTACACGTTCAGCTCCATCTTGAAAACGTCACTGCTGACATGGGGGGGGGGGGGGTGTATCAACAGTGGACTGATGAACAAAATACTACAATATATTTTGTTAGTAAAGAGATCCTTTTAAATTAAACCAAGCTCTTTGGTCCTGTGTGGCTTAGACAGACATCCCAAAATGGCACCCTATTCCCTATATAGTGCACTACTTTTGACCAGAGCCCTATGGCACCCTATTCCCTATATATAGTGCACTGCTTTCTATGGACCCTGGTCAACAGTAGTGCATAATATAGGGTGTATAGGGTGCCATTGGGGATGTCTTCCAGCCACTCCACTCCATCCCTATAGGCCTCAAGAACCAGGTCCTAATCAAGAACCAGGTCCTAATTAAGAACCAGGTCAGAACCAGTTCCTAATCAAGAACCAGGTCCTAATCAAGAAACAGGTCCTAATCAAGAACCAGGTCAGAACCAGGTCCTAATCAAGAACCAGGTTCTAATTAAGAAACAGATCCTAATTAAGAACCGTGTCCTAATCAAGAACCAGGTCCTAATCAAGAAACAGGTCCTAATCAAGAACCAGGTCAGAACCAGGTACTAATCAAGAACCAGGTCCTAATCAAGAAACAGGTCCTAATCAAGAACCAGGTCAGAACCAGGTACTAATCAAGAACCAGGTCCTAATCAAGAAACAGGTCCTAATCAAGAACCAGGTCAGAACCAGGTCCTAATCAAGAACCAGGTCCTAATCAAGAACCAGGTTCTAATTAAGAAACAGATCCTAATTAAGAACCGTGTCCTAATCAAGAACCAGGTCCTAATCAAGAAACAGGTCCTAATCAAGAACCAGGTCAGAACCAGGTCCTAATCAAGAACCAGGTTCTAATCAAGAACCAGGTCAGAACCAGGTCCTAATCAAGAACCAGGTTCTAAATAAGAACCAAGTCCTAATCAAGAACCAAGTCCTAATCAAGAACTAGGTTCTAAATAAGAAACAGGTCCTAATCAAGAACCAGGTCAGAACCAGGTCCTAATCAAGAACCAGGTTCTAATCAAGAACCAGGTCAGAACCAGGTCCTAATCAAGAACCAGGTTCTAAATAAGAACCAAGTCCTAATCAAGAACCAGGTCCTAATCAAGAACTAGGTTCTAAATAAGAACCAGGTCCTAATCAAGAACCAGTTCAGAACCAGGTCCTAATCAAGAACTAGGTTCTAAATAAGAACCAGGTCCTAATCAAGAACCAGGTCCTAATCAAGAACTAGGTTCTAAATAAGAACCAGGTCCTAATCAAGAACCAGGTCCTAATCAGGAACCAGGTCAGAACCAGGTCCTAATCAGGAACCAGGTCAGAACCAGGTCCTAATCAAAAACCAGGTCCTAATTAAGAACCAGGTCTTAATTAAAAACCAGGTCAGAACCAGGTCCTAATCAAGAACCAGGTCCTAATCAAGAACCAGGTCCTAATCAAAAACCAGCTCCTAATTAAGAACCAGGTCCTAATCAAAAACCAGGTCTTAATTAAATGAAAACATCCAGTCATTAAATAAGGGTTGTTATAGTGACGAATAATGACGCTCTGGAAATACACATAGCTTGAGGTTATTGACTACAACGGCAGGTAGCCTAGCGGTTAAGAAAATTGGGCCAGTAACCGGAAGGTTGCTTGTTCAAATCCCTGAGCTGACTAGGTGAAAAATCTATTAATGTGCCCCTTGAGGAAGACATTCATCTCTTATAGTTCCTGAGAGTCACTCTGATTAAGAGCGTCTGCTAAATGATTTAAAATGTACTATACTGGTGGAGATTGTGACCTTCCAAAGCTGTGTGTAGAATAGTATAGCTATTCTAGCATAGCCCTAACTTCTTGACTTAATTATCTATCACCTTCTCCGAAAGCTCTCGTGGGTTCGATGGTAAAGAATCATGTTACGATCAAATTATTTTCTATGGATTTTAATCAGCTCAAACTTTAGTGACACAACGGCACGTTATCTCCTCACTTCACTTCTTTTGTCACTCACACATCTCTCACTTGAATCTCTTGTCATGCGCAGGTGAGTATGGCAAGGGTGTTTTCAGAATAAGAGCCCGAACATGAATTGTAGATGGCGATGTCATAACAAAAGTCAAAATGTTTTACATTTTCTTAACCTTTATTTAATTAGGCAAATCAGTTAAGAACAAATTCTTATTTTCAATAACGGCCTAGGAACAGTGGGTGTAATTTACATGACATACAGTAGTTCTGATTGCTAAACATATATTTCTGCATACCAAACCATGGCTAGAAATGATGGGTCAGGACCCACTTGGAGGTCACAGCTAACTACTTTTGTATTGTGGTCTACGTTTTGGTTCTGGCTTTAAAACATTTTTATTGTATTTTTTACCCTAAAGTAATATAAGAAAGCTTGAACAAAACCAGTTTCAAAAGTCATGAGCCAATAAGACCACGGACTGCTGGCTTCATCCGTCCCCTCTAACCATCCCCTGATAACCCATCAACTAACTAGGAAAGAGAATAGAAGAACAGCAGTACTGTAGACTGAGATGTCTGGATTTCAATATCACACAGTGTGTATCTATAGGGGGTAAACAAATGTAGTCCACTGGTTTATTCGTGCTATGCTATGCTATGCTATGCTAAGCTACGCTATGCTATGCTATGCTATGCTATGCTACGCTATGCTACGCTGTGCAGTGCTATGCAGTGCTATGCAATGCTATGGAGCTATGTTTTTCCCTGGGCTCAACACCTACAGTCCCCAGGTTCAGATGCCTATTTATTAGACTAATGGTTTTCCCTGAATCCCCCACCTCTCTTATTAAGGTTAATAAACGTCATCAGGGACCAGGATTAGTGCTTTCTCATTGAATTGATAGTCCCTACTGAACCTCTTAGATCCACTCGTAGAGTGGTCAACCAGTTGGCTCCATACAGTTGATGATTTGCAAGGTATAAGCTATCTCTAGATATACCCAGGCAATTCCAACAAGAAGGCACAACTTTGACGGTCCCACCTGCTTCCTACTGCAAGAAGGAACTGTGACTATCAGATTGTAATGGTAGAAGATGATGGCGTTGCAGTGGATAGCTGCCGTCTTACTCCGGATCAAATGTAGCTATTTTGTGTGTTTTTTTTTTACTCTGATCTTAACTTTTTTTGTACATATTGCTGAAACGTTGGTAAATAGCCATTAAATTGCTGGTAGTTTATACATGGAGTGTGCGACTTTCTTTATTTTGATAGTTGATAGTTTATTCGCCGTTAGTCAGCACCTTCCACACAAACTACTATTCTGGGTGTACGCCAGCTTATGTTTTTTTATATACATGTTTCCGCCATCATTTCCAATGACCGAAAACTGGTACCCGTGTGTATATAGCCAATTTATCGTTACTTATTGTGTATTTATTCCTTGTGTTATTATTTTTTTCAACATTTTTCTCTCTGCATTGTTGGGAAGTAAACATTTCACTGTTAGTGTACACCTGTTTTTCACAAAGCATGTGACAAATACAATTGTATTTTATTTTATTGGAAGTGAAAACATAAAGTGTTGGGGCCAAATTTGTGGCCTAAAGTTAATCTACAACACAGCATGATGTAGCCAACAACAGTTCCATCATCACCTGCATGGCTACATGTAAACAAGTGAGGTGATGACCGAGCCATCCCAGGTGTACCAACACTCTAATTAGGTCTCTGATGACCACCTGTTTGTTGATGATGAATCTGAGGAATATGACAGGAACACTAGACCAGGTGGGAATACCGCTCTGCTTGTTACCGAGCTCTTGTTAGGACAGAGAGAGAGAGAGAGAGAGAGAGAGAGAGAGAGAGAGAAAGAGCGAGAGAGAGAGAGACAGAGAGACAGAGAGACAGAGAGACAGAGAGACAGAGATAGAAGAGATGAGAGAGAGAAGGAGAGAGAAGTTAGAACGTTTTAATGTCAAAGTGTTAAACACCAAGGCCAATGCAAGTCAGCCAGTTTGTTCCAACTTGCAGTTTACTGCAAAGCTCTCTAAATAAACTACTGAAATTGTGGGACTAGACAAGGCTGTCCCTTCTCCCCCATTTTATTAATTACTACTGCACTGTTGGAGCTAGGAACACAAGCATTTCGCTACACTAACAATAACCTGCTAAATATGTGTATGTGACCAATAAAATTTGATTTAATTAGATTTATTGATGAGAACATGAGGACAGTGAAACGGGAAGACAGGCCAATGAGAACATAAGGGTAGTGAAATGGGAAGACAGGCCAATGAGATCATGAGGACAGTGAAACGGGAAGACAGGCCAATGAGAACATGAGGGCTGTGAAACAGGAAGACAAGCCAATGAGAACAGGGACCAGAAAGTCCTGACCCTTGGTCACTTTTAGAAAAATAGTGTTTCTATACAGGCTCAAAACATAGACACCTGTGTAGAAGGTCAGCTTCTCAGCTGTTAGAGACTTGTACTGCATCCCTACAAGTTAGAAGACAGGCCCAATATTCCCCAATGAAAATGTATTTTGAGAAGCCAGTTCAGACAGCCAACCCATCAGCTGAGTTTGCACCAATCATATTCACCACTCCTACCTTAACATGGTGGTCTATTTAAGGTGACTAGATCTGATCACACATCCTCCGTTGTTGCGTTGCTGTTCACAAGCTGTGTGCTGGTGTTTCCTGCTGGCCCACCATCATGTCCAGCACCAGCACCACCATGATCTCTGTCCTGCTGGCCCACCATCATGTCCACTACCAGCACCAGCATGATCTCAGTTCTACTGGCCCACCATCATGTCCACTACCAGCACCAGCATGATCTCAGTCCTGCTGGCCCACAATCATGTCCACTACCAGCACCACCATGATCTCTGTCCTGCTGGCCGAGATCAAAACCATCTCCTACTACTCTTGCATATCAAGCATGTACATCTACCACCTGGGTGACATCACAGAGTGTCTGTCCCTGTCCTTAATGACTTTGGACCGAACCATCTCCATCAGCACCCCTCTTAGGTACCACAGCATCCAGACCAATTGTGTTAGTAATAGCTTCCTGGTTCATAGTGTTCTCAGGAATTGAAGTTGCTTGGGCAGACTTTGACAGCCTTCCATGCTGGCAGCCAATCATTTAATACAGGTTCTGTGAATCCCTAGCCTTAATCAGGGCTGCCTATGTCAACCCTGAACCTTACTTCCTGATGCCTACCATTCTGGCTCTATGGCTCATCACTGAGAAGTTGCCCTTAATTCTAGTGACGTACGTCAAAATAATTTACCCATTACTGAGACTGCTGTACATCATTGTGGTGTCACATCATTGTGGTGTCAAGTTACTACGCTCTAAAGTTAGCCTCTGGGTTGTTTGACGAGGACAGACCCGAGGCTGAGTCTGACGGAGCGTAATACCTTACTGGTTATAGCCTCGTTGTTACCTTCTCTGATCAACCTTACAGTCTACTGTCCTGAAGACAAGAGATTAGAGAGACTGGTTGTGATACTCTCTAGAAACATAGTCGCAGCATTAAAATAATACAGGGAATGGGAGGGGGCGAGCATTGATCCTGGGTCACTCTTGGGAAAGGCAAACATGCTACACACGGTCCAATATGGACATCACACTTGGGGGAGATTGTAACGTGTCTCATTAGTGAGGATCGCTACAATAATCTAATAAGGTAGCAAATCTTTTGATGCTTTCCAGTAAGCTGACATAGACCCTGACCCTGGCCTGGACCCTGACCCTGACCTAGACCCTGACCCTGACATAGACCCTGACCCTGACCCTGACCTAGACCCTGACCCTGACCCTGACCTGGACCCTGACCTGACCCTGACCCTGACCTGGACCCTGACCCTGACCTAGACCCTGACCTGGACCAAGACCCTGACCTAGACCCTGACCTGGACCCTGACCCTGACCTGGACCCTGACCCTGACATAGACACTGACCTGGACCCTGACCCTGACCCTGACCTAGACCCTGACCCTGACCTAGACCACAGAGAGCAAACAGAAACACAGTGACCTCCGTCCAGATCTCCAGCTGTTGAAACACAGTGACCTCCGTCCAGATCTCCAGCTGTTGAAACACATCGACCTCCGTCCAGATCTCCAGCTGTTGAAACACAGTGACCTCCGTCCAGATCTCCAGCTGTTGAAGCACAGTGACCTCCGTCCAGATCTCCAGCTGTTGAAGCACAGTGACCTCCGTCCAGATCTCCAGCTGTTGAAATACAGTGACCTCCATCCAGATCTCCAGCTGTTGGAACACAGTGACCTCCGTCCAGATCTCCAGCTCTTGAAACACAGTGACCTCCGTCCAGATCTCCAGCTGTTGAAACACAGTGACCTCCGTCCAGATCTCCAGCTGTTAATCTTCACTCGCTACACTGGCGGCAGCTGTGTGATAGTCTTGCAGTCTCAAAATAAGACACATCTTTTTCCAGAAAGTACATGTATTGAACATGTACCAGGAATTTGACATGGTGAAATGGTGCTGACAACAATAAACACAATACACAGACAGAATAGAAAGACGAAGAGTTGATGCAGCAAAAACAGAACAATTATGCATAGTGAAAAGGATGCATAAACACATTTACAGTAGATGATGTACAATATGGAGTGGATATACACACTCACTGGACAGTTTATTAGGTACACCCATCTAATACCTCCAGAACAGCCTGAATTCTTCGAGGCATGGATTCTACAAGTCGGAAATGCTTCACAGGGATATTGGTCCATACTGACGCAATGGCATTATGCAGTTATTGCAGATTGGACGGTGGTACAGCATCGCCCCCAACCTGTACCGGTGACACAAGGCAGGATGGGTCCATGGATTCATGCTGCTTAAGCCAAACACTGACTCTGCCATCAGCATGATGCAACAGGAAATGGGATTCGTCAGACCAGGCTATGTTTTCACACTCCTCAATTGTAAGAAAGTGTTTGACCTGGGGAAAACCCCATACATTTAATGTCCTCTTCTTCTTCTCTTCAGGTCAGCGGGGTCATCAGAGTCCAAGTTTAGGTCGGCGGGGTCATCAGAGTCCATGTTCAGGTCGGCGGGGTCATCAGAGTCCACGTTCAGGTCGGCAGGGTCATCAGAGTCCACGTTCAGGTCGGCAGGGTCATCAGAGTGCACGTTCAGGTCTGCGGGGTCATCAGAGTCCAAGTTCAGGTCGGTGGGGTCAACAGAGTCCAAGTTCAGGTCGGCAGGGTCATCAGAGTCCACGTTCAGGTCTGTGGGGTCATCTACTTCTGGGCTTCCCCCGGTGGAAGGCTTTAATACATTTGGAGTATCTGTCAACCATTACCAACATATATTTTATTTTATTTTACAGGCAGGCATGTGAACAAAAATAATTTACATATTTACAAACTTAGACGTTGGGCACAGATTTCTGCGGCGATTGTAGTCAATTTGGGTGCTACCATTATTTTCTACAAGCCCTTACCATTCCCCCCTTAGACCCATGACTCACACCGTGATTCATGCTTCCCAAACTAATAACAGTGCCAGTTAAATAAAAATAAACGAATCACTAATCATCCGAATCAGAATTATTGATCAATTATAAAGGGTAAAGAAAAAAGGTTAGGGATATAATATATATTTATATATTATATTAATAATATATATTGTATATTATATTAATAATATATATTGTATATTATATTAATAATATATATTGTATATTATATTAATAATATATATTTTATATATATTTGTGAGATTTGTATCAACAAAAAGTTGGAGCTGGCTTATCAGCACTTTCTTGTTTTCCACAGCCCTGGTACTAAAACATTTATTTGGATCTACATGTATATAGAGACATATTACATAGAGACATATTACATACAGTTGAAGTCGGAAGTTACATACACCTTAGCCAAATACATTTAAACTCTGTTTATCACAATTCCTAACATTTAATCCTAGTAAAAATTACTTGTCTGAGGTCAGTTAGGATCACCACCTTATTTTAAGAATGTGAAATGTCAGAATCATAGTAGAGAGAATGATTTATTTCAGCTTTTATTTCTTTCATCACATTCCCAGTGGGTCAGAAGTTTACATACACTCAATTAGTATTTGGTAGCATTGCCTTTAAATTGTTTAACTTGGATCAAACGTTTTGGGTAGCCTTCCACAAGCTTCCCACAATAAGTTGGGTGAATTTTGGCCCATTCCTCCTGACAGAGCTGGTGAAACTGAATCAGGTTTGTAGGCCTCCTTGCTCGCACACACTTTTTCAGTTCTGCCCACAAATTTTCTATAGGATTGAGGTCAGGGCTTTGTGATGGCCACTCTAATACCTTGATTTTGTTGTCCTTAAGCCATTTTGCCACAACTTTGGAAGTATGCTTGGGGTCATTGTCCATTTGGAAGCCCCATTTGGACCAAGTTTTAACTTCTTGCGGATTAGTGGGACGCTACCGTCCCATTTTGACAATTTCCGGTAAAATTGCAGCGCGCCAAATTCAAATTAAATTACTATAAATATTAAACTTTCATGAAATCACAAGTGTAATACATCAAAATAAAGCTTAACTTGTTGTTAATCCAGCCACCATGTCAGATTTCAAAAAGGCTTTACAGCGAAAGCAAATCATGAGATTATCTGAGGACAGCGCCCAGCACACAAATGCATAACAAATCATTTTCAACCAGGGAGTTGCAAGACAAAAGTCAGAAATAGCGATATAATATATGCCTTACCTTTGAAGATCTTCTTCTGTTGGCACTCCAAAAGATCCCAGATACATTACAAATGGTAATTTTGTTTGATAATGTCCTTCTTTATATCCATAAAAACACAGTTTAGCTGGCGCGCTTCAGTCAATAATCCACTCGGTTTCCCTCCTTAAAAATGCATATAAAATGAATCCCAAACGTTACCAATAAACTTATCCAAACAAGTCAATCAACGTTTATAATCAAACAATAGGTACCCTAATACGCAAATAAATGATAAAATTTAAGACGGAGAATCGTTATTGTCTTTAGACAATAACGATGTCTAAAGAACGCGCTCTCATTCACGAGCTTGGAACTGCAATCGGGAACGATTTCGCCCTATTATAAAAGTGCCAGCCATTGAAATCAGTGGAAGGTAGAATTTTTTTTGAGGGGGATGGTTTGTCCTCTGGGTTTCGCCTGCCATTTCAGTTCTGTTATACTCACTGACATTATTTTAACAGTTTTAGAAACTTTAGAGTTTCTAAAAGTTTCTATGCATATCCTAGCTTCTGGGCCTGAGTAGCAGGCAGTTTACTTTGGGCACGCTTTTCATCCAGATGTCAAAATACCGCCCCTTATCCCAAAGAAGTTAACTTCCTGACTGATGTCTTGAGATGTTGCTTCAATATATCCAGATAATTTTCCTTTCTCATGATGCCATCTATTTTGTGAAGTGCACCAGTCCCTCATGCAGCAAAGAACCCCCACAACATGATGCTGCCACCCCCGTGCTTCATGGTTGGGATGGTTTTCTTCGGCTTGTAAGCCTCCCCCTTTTTCCTCCAAACATAACGATGGTCATTATGGCCAAACAGTTATTTTTTTGTTTCATCAGACCAGAGGACATTTCTCAAAAAGTATGATCTTTGTCCCCATGTGCGGTTGCAAACAGTAGTTAACTTTTTAAGGTATAGGGGGCAGTATTTTCATTTTCGGATGAAAAGCGTGCCCAGAGTAAACTGCCTAATACTTGGGCCCAGAGTCAAATATTTGCATATTATTAGTAATTTGGATAGAAAACACTCTGAAGTTTCTAAAACTGTTTGAATGATGTCTGTGAGTATAACAGAACTCATATGGCAGGCAAAAACCTGAGAAAAATCCAACCAGGAAGTGGGAAATCTGAGAATTTTAGTTCTTCTTTTGAATCCCTATCGAAACTACAGTGTCTGTGGGGTCACGTTGCACTAGTTTTGACAGTCAACAGCCTTTGGAAACGTGTTTCATCCTTCTCCTGTTACTGGGCAGAAAATAGGAGCTCAGTCAATAAATGGACTGCCTGGGACCAGTGAGTTGTTTACTGCGTGGGCACGTTTGGCGTGCCGCTCCTTCTTTTTCCTCTGTAATGAATACGCTATTGTCCGGTTGGAATATTATCGACGTTTTATGTTAAAAAGACCCTAAGGATTGATTGTAAACAACTTTTGACATGTTTCTACAAACGGTAATGGAACTATTTGACTTTTCGTGTCTGGATTTATGCTCGCGCGTTATGCCTTTGGATAGTGATCTGAACGCACGAACAAAACGGAGGTATTTGGACATAAATATGGAGTATTTTGAACAAAAATAACATTTATTGTGGAAGTAGGAGTCCTGGGAGAGCATTCTGACGAAGATCAGCAAAGGTAAGAGACTATTTATAATACTAATTCTGAGTTTAATTGACCCCAGAACTTGGCGGGTATCTGTATAGCTTGCTTTGATGGCTGAGCTATCTACTCAGAATATTGAAAAATGTGCTTTCTCCGTAAAGCTATTTTAAAATCTGACACAGCAGTTGCATTAAGGAGAAGTATATCAATAATTCTTTCAATAACTGTTGTAAAATTTATCAACGTTTATGATGAGTATTTTTGTAAATCGATGTGCTCATTCACCGGGGGTTTTGGTGGGAATACATTTTCTGGACATCATGCTCCAATGTAAAATGGGGTTTTTGGATATAAAAATGAACTTTATCGAGCAAAACATACATGTATTGTGTAACATGAAGTCCTATGAGTGCCATCTGATGAAGATCATCAAAGGTTAGGGAATATTTTAGCTGCATTTTTGGTTTTTGTGACACATGTCCTTGCTTGGAAAATGGCTGTGTGGTTTTTCTTGTGAAGTTTATGTCCTAACATAATCTAATTTTATGCTTTCGCCGTAAAGCCTTTTTGAAATCGGACAATGTGGTTAGATTAACGAGAAGTTTATCTTTAAAATGGTGTAAAATAGTTGATTGTTTGAGAAAATGAAATGATGAGATTTTTGCTGTTTTGTATTTCGCGCCATGCAATTTCACTGGCTGTTGAATAGTGTGTCCCGCAGGTGGGACGCTAGCGTCCCACGTAGCCCATAGAAGTTAAGCATTTTTATGGCGGTTTTGGAGCAGTGGCTTCTTCCTTGCTGAATGGCCTTTCAGGTTATGTCGATATAGGACTCGTTTTACTGTGGATATAGATACTTTTGTACCTGTTTCCTCTAGCATCTTCGCAATGGTCCTTTGCTGTTGTCCTGGGATTGATTTGCAGTTTTCGCAATAAAGTACGTTCATCTCTAGGAGACAGAATGCGTCTCCTTCCTGAGCGGTATGACGGCTGCGTGGTCCCATGGTGTTTATACTTGGGTACTATTGTTTGTACAGATGAATGTGGTACCTTCAGGGGTTTGGAAATTGCTCCCAAGGATAAACCAGACTTGTAGATGTCTACAATTTTTTTCTGAGGTCTTGGCTGATTTCTTTTGATTGCCCCATGATGTCAAGCAAAGAGGCACTGAGTTTGAAGGTAGGCCTTTAAATACATCCACAGGTACACCTCCAATTGACTCAAATGATGTCAATTAGCCTATCAGAAGCTTCTAAAGCCATGACATCATTTTCTTGAGTTTTCCAAGCTGTTTAATGGCACAGTCAACTTAGTGTATATAAACTTCTGACCCACTGGAATTGTGATACAGTGAATTATAAGTGAAATAATCTGCCTGTAAACTATTGTTGGTAACATTACTTGTGTCATGCACAAAGTAGATGTCCTAACCGACTTGCCAAAACTATAATTTGTTAACAAGAAATTTATGGAGTGGTTGAAAGACGAGTTTTAATGACTCCAACCTAAGTGGATGTAAACTTCCTACTTCAAGTGTATATAGAGACATATTACATAGAGACATATTACATATATAGACATATTTCATATGACACATATATAGAGACCTACCCTTACCACCTGGGGGCGGCCCGTCAGGAAGTCCAGGATCCAGTTGCAGAGGGAGGTGTTTAGTCCCAGGGTCCTTAGCTTATTGATGAGCTTTGTGGAACTATGATGTTGAACGCTGAGCTGTAGTCAATGAATAGCATTCTCACATAAGTGATCCTTTTGTCCAGATGGGAAAGGGCAGTGTGGAGTGCAATAGAGATTGCATCATCTGTGTATCTGTTTGGGCGGTATGCAAATTGAAGTGGGTCTAGGGTTTCTGTGATAATGGTGTTGATGTGAGCCATGACCAGCTTTCTAAACCGGAAGCTCGGCCCCCCCACTGCTTATTTTTCAAATTCATGCTTCCTTCTCCCTGACATGAAGTGATGTGTCAATCGCAGGTATACTATACAGTGAATGAATAAATGGCATGTATTGAGAGGTGTGGTTTGTATTACACAGTATTTTAATGTAATCTCTATTGCACTCCACACTGCCCTTTCACACCTGGACAAAAGGAACACCTATGTGAGAATGCTATTCATTGACGACATGGGATTGGTGCAAGCACGTTGGCTGATAGGTAATGTTTATCACACATACAACATATTAATGAATATTTGGTGTTTTATATCACTTGAACTTCCAAAGGCTTCCAAACTGGCAGTGAATGCATGGAAAAACAGACCAAAACGCTCAACGATTTAAGGTTTAAAACTTCTTCGGGATCGGTGTCCCTTCCACGGTACGGTTGAGCTAACATAGGCTAACGCGATTAGCATGAGGGTGTATTACTACTACATACCAGTTAAGTTCGTCCAGGACACTCTTGCTATTTTTGTGTGCAACAAATATAGCCTATTACAAGGCATGAATCAATATATACTAATGAGCCAGAAACAACAGTATCATGCACCCACTAGTGGTCAAAAGGTTTTGGGTGCTCCAAAAATACGGTATGGTACTGTATTCTGTGGGATGGAATTACAGTACCATTCAAAATACAGCCATTTTTTTTCCAGCCCACAAAACCTTCCCACAATACATCATAATTTACAGTACGCTGCTGTAAAAAAAATTGTTCACATTATTTTACTGGTGATAATACACCAAATTACTGTATAAATTGCAGTTTTCCATCACAGTGTGATCAGTCCTTACATGCATCCGTAACTCTGTCTAGGTATTTGAGAATGGTTCTATTTCACCAGGCCCAACCCTCAGCGTGTTTACCAAAACAACTGGTGGGGTTGGCCACTTCGTTATTATTTGAACTACAGATTAGCCGATTAGGCGTCGCTGTGCACCAAGCTCCAAACACGTACACGATTCTCTAACGTCTCCTGAGACTCTTGGAGTGATCCTACCGCTGCCACCAATGTAGTGGGAGAGGTCCAACGGTTGAGGATTGTATGAAAACGTGTGTTCTAAATGATTAAAATGTACATCTAATGTTCACATTACACCGTGTTCACATTACACTGTGTTCACATTACACATTACACCGTGTTCACATTACACTGTGTTCACATTACACCGTGTTCACATTACACATTACACTGTGTTCACATTACACCGTGTTCACATTACACCGTGTTCACATTACACTGTGTTCACATTACACTGTGTTCACATTACACATTACACCGTGTTCACATTACACTGTGTTCACATTACACATTACACCGTGTTCACATTACACCGTGTTCACATTACACATTACACTGTGTTCACATTACACATTACACCGTGTTCACATTACACTGTGTTCACATAACACCGTGTTCACATTACACTGTGTTCACATTACACCATGTTCACATTACACATTACACCATGTTCACATTACACTGTGTTCACATTACACCGTGTTCACATTACACTGTGTTCACATTACACCGTGTTCACATTACAAAGTGTTCACATTACACCGTGTTCACATTACACCGTGTTCACATTACACTGTGTTCATATTACACATTACACCGTGTTCACATTACACCGTGTTCACATTACACTGTGTTCACATTACACCGTGTTCACATTACACATTACACCGTGTTCACATTACACTGTGTTCACATTACACCGTGTTCACATTACACCATGTTCACATTACACTGTGTTCACATTACACCGTGTTCACATTACACATTACACTGTGTTCACATTACACATTACACCGTGTTCACACTACACTGTGTTCACATTACACCATGTTCACATTACACATTACACTGTGTTCACATTACACCATGTTCACATTACACATTACACTGTGTTCACATTACACTGTGTTCACATTACACCATGTTCACATTACACTGTGTTCACATTACACCGTGTTCACATTACACTGTGTTCACAATACACCGTGTTCACATTACACTGTGTTCACATTACACCGTGTTCACATTACACTGTGTTCACAATACACCGTGTTCACATTACACTGTGTTCACAATACACCGTGTTCACATTACACTGTGTTCACATTACACCGTGTTCACATTACACCGTGTTCACACTACACCGTGTTCACATTACACCGTGTTCACATTACACCGTGTTCATATTACACCATATCTGTTTAGATAGAGAAGACTTGCACAGCCCTAGAGAGGGGTGGCCAGGGATGACATTTTCTGTGACGGACATGAGTGGAGTGACAACAGTGACATCAGCAGAGGGCAGGTTTTTTATTGGCTGTTGGCTGTCTTGTCAAAAGGGCATGCTGGGTATAAGGCTGGGAGATACAGAGCGGGACACTCCACACAACCCTGGGGGCTCTTGTTGGGAGGGAGGTAAGGATGGAGAGATGTAGGCTGTCTCTTAATATTTGTGTCACTTCATGTATGTTACGTGGGAGGTAAGGATGGAGAGAGATCATACAGGGTCTTCAACATCTCTCTCTCTCCCTCCCTCTCTCCCTCCCTCTCTCCCTCCCTCTCTCCTGCAGCTGAAACCATTTTAACTGAGTAGTTAACCATTTCAGGATAGGCTTTAGTGGCTCTATCTATCTTCATGTATGAGAGGCTTTCTCTCTGATTCTGTCTCTCCCCATCCCTCCCTCCCCCTACCTTCCCCAATACAGTATGTTTGAGGTAGATGACAACTACACACATGTGTCAGAGTTTGTGATCGTGGGCTTCCCAGGGCTCCATCCATCCTTCTTCCACCTGGTGGCTTGGTTCTTCTTCTTCGTCTATGTGACCACGGTGGTGGGGAACTTCCTGCTGGTGGTGCTGTTTGCCCTGGAGCGCAGCCTGCAGAAACCCATGTACATCATCATGCTCAGCCTGGCTCTATCAGATATAGGTAATATGCTCAGCCGGGTTCTGTCAGATTAAGGTAATATGCTCAGCCTGGTTCTGTCAGATTAAGGTAATACACTCAGCCTGGTTCTGTCAGATTAAGGTAATATACTCAGCCTGGTTCTGTCAGATTAAGGTAATATACTCAGCCTGGTTCTGTCAGATTAAGGTAATATACTCAGCCTGGTTCTGTCAGATTAAGGTAATACACTCAGCCTGGTTCTGTCAGATTAAGGTAATATACTCAGCCTGGTTCTGTCAGATTAAGGTAATATACTCAGCCTGGTTCTGTCAGATTAAGGTAATAGACTCAGCCTGGTTCTGTCAGATTAAGGTAATATGCTCAGCCTGGTTCTGTCAGATTAAGGTAATATGCTCAGCCTGGTTCTGTCAGATTAAGGTAATATACTCAGCCTGGTTCTGTCAGATTAAGGTAATATACTCAGCCTGGTTCTGTCAGATTAAGGTAATATACTCAGCCTGGTTCTGTCAGATTAAGGTAATATACTCAGCCTGGTTCTGTCAGATTAAGGTAATATACTCAGCCTGGTCAGAAAATGGACTCATGTTAGAACATCTGTTCTTTTTAAATGTGGACTCTCTCTTGCTCCTTCCTTCCCCAATGTGACTGCCGAGGGAGTTTAAACGTGTCTCGCTGAGCGCAGACATCAATGAGAGAGAGGAGAGCTGATGAGAGAAAGAGTGTGCTGTTAAAACGTGTCCCAATACCTCCCTCCTTTAATCACGTGGAGAGTCCCTCTCTGATATCACAGTCATGTACAAAAATCTGTGATCAGTCAGTGATTATTTCCATCTAAGAAAGGTCATGAAAATTTTAACAGCGTTGCTGAGTCAGTGGCTACAACTAGAGGTTCAGAGTGTTTTCACAGGAGGAGTGTTTGCACATTGATTTCCCCGATACTGGTGGGACAACGGGATGATCTCCTTCCCTATCTGTGTCTCAGGAGTCTAACGTGGACTCCTTCACCCTCCTTCACCCTCCCAACCCTCCCTCCACCTCTCCTCCACCCACCTCTCCCCTTCCCACCTCTCCTCCACCCACCTCTCCCCTTCCCACCTCTCCTCCCCCCTCCTCTCCCCTTCCCGCCTCTCCTCCCCCCTCCTCTCCCCTTCCCGACTCTCCTCCCTCCTCCTCTCCCCTTCCCGCCTCTCCTCCCCCCTCCTCTCCCCTTCCCGACTCTCCTCCCCCCTCCTCTCCCCTTCCCGCCTCTCCTCCCCCCTCCTCTCCCCTCCCCGCCTCTCCTTCCCCCCTCCTCTCCCCATCCCGACTCTCCTGACCCTACTCTCCCCTTCCCACCTCTCCTCCCCCTCCTCTCCCCTCCCCGCCTCTCTTCCCCCTCCTCTCCCCTTCCCACCTCTCCTCCACCCACCTCTCCCCTTCCCACCTCTCCTCCTCCTCCTCTCCCCTTCCCACCTCTCCTCCCGACTCCTCTCCCCTCCCCGCCTCTCCTCCACCCACCTCTCCCCTTCCCACCTCTCCTCCCCCCTCCTCTCCCCTTCCCGCCTCTCCTCCCCCTCCTCTCCCCTTCCCACCTCTCCTCCTCCTCCTCTCCCCTTCCTACCTCTCCTCCTCCTCCTCCTCTCCCCTTCCCACCTCTCCTCCTCCTCCTCTCCCCTTCCCACCTCTCCAGGTTTTGCCACAGTGGCCCTTCCCAATCTGATAGCTCGGTGGTGGTGGGACGACGGGAGAATCTCATTCCATACCTGTATGTTCCAGGAACAAATGATCCACTATTTTGGAACGCTCAACTCTCTCATTATGATGACCATGGCTATGGACCGGTACCTGGCTATCTGTCACCCTCTCAGGTAACATAGATCTATATAAATTCAGCACCCCTCACCTCTCTGATTCAGAGGGGTTGGGTTAAATGCGGAAGACACATTTCAGTTGAAGGCTTTCAGTTGTACAACTGACCAGGTGTCCCCTATTCCCCCTAACCTTAACCCTCTCATCATGATAACCATGGCTATGGACCGGTACCTGGCTATCAGGTAACAAAAACAACAATATCTCATTAATATGCATTATGATGTCATTGATGAAAAATACATACAAGTGTGTTGGGAGAATTCGTTATTTTTTTGGTCCTCTCCCCATCCCTCTTTCTCTCTCCCCCTCTCCCCATCCCTCTCGCTCTCTCTCTCTCTTCTCCCTCTTCTTCTCTCCCCCTCTCCCCATCCCTCGCTCTCTCTCTCTTCTCTCCCTCTTCTTCTCTCCCCCTCTCCCCATCCCTCGCTCTCTCTCTCTTCTCTCCCTCTTCTTCTCTCCCCTCTCCCCATCCCTCGCTCTCTCTCTTCTCTCCCCCATACCTTCCTCTTCCCCATCTCTCTCTCTTCTTCTCTCCACCTCTCCCCATCCCTCGCTCTCTCTCTCTCTCTCTCTCCCTCTTCTTCTCTCCCCCATACCTTCCTCTTCCCCATCTCTCTCTCTTCTTCTCTCCCCCTCTCCCCATCCCTCGCTCTCTCTCTTCTCTCCCCCATACCTTCCTCTTCCCCATCTCTCTCTCTTCTTCTCTCCCCCTCTCCCCATCCCTCTCTCTCTCTCTCCCTCTTCTTCTCTCCCCCATACCTTCCTCTCTCCATCTCTCTCCCTCCATCCCCTGCTCTCTCCTCTCCAGATATCCTATGTTGATGACCAACCGGACTATGAGTGGTCTAACAGTCTTCTCCTGGATATCAGCCCAAGTGGCACCTGGCATCGTCACCGTAGACTTCAGCAGGGTACTGTCATGATATAGATGTCTTGGTTGTTTAGCATGTGTGCCACTATTGGGGAAACTAAATTTAGTCTCCAAATGAATTGCACATAAATGAACAATTGTTGTCTCTCAAATACATCACTACAGTTGTTTGGATAGCTAGGTAGTGAATTTCAGCCACATTAGCATGGACATAACATCAGTCAAAACACCTCAAAACAAGACCTAGTATTATTGTTGCTAAATCTCTGACTGTTCAGAATCATAACACCAAATGGACTCTGCCTCATCGATGCATCCCAGGGGAGGATGGGCTTATGAGCCTTTAAGTCGGGTTCCTCTCAAACTGTCCTCATCCTAGGGAGTTGTTCCTTCCTTCAATCAATCAATCAATCAATCAATCAATCAATCAATCAACCAATCAATCAATGTATTTATATAGCCCTTCTTATATCAGCTGATGTCACAAAGTGTACAGAAACTCAGCCTAAAACCCCAGACAGCAAGCAATGCAGGTGTAGAAGCACGGTGGCGAGGAAAAACTCCCAAGAAAGGCCGGGAACCTAGGAAGAAACCTAGAGAGGAACCAGGTCAGTCCTCTTCTGGCTGTGCCGGGTGGAGATTATAACAGTACATGGCCAAGATGTTCAAATCTTCATAGATGTCCAGCAGGGTCAAATAATAATAATCACAGTGGTTGTAGAGGGTGCAACAGTTCAGCACCTCAGGAGTAAATGTCAGTTGGCTATTTATAGCCAATTATTCAGAGTATCGCTACCACTCCTGCTGTCTCTAGAGAGTTGAAAACAGCAGGTCTGGGGCAAGGTAGCATGTCCGGTGAACAGGTCAGGGTTCCATAGCCGCAGGCAGAACAGTTGAAACTGGAGTAGCAGCACGACCAGGTGGATTGATGACAGCAAGGAGTCATCAGGCCAGGTAGTCCTGAGGCATGGTCCTAGGGCTCAGGTCCTCCTCCGAGAGAGAGAGAGAAAAAGAGAAAGAAAAAGAGAGAGAGAGAGATAATTAGAGAGAGCATACTTACATTCACACAGGACACCGGATAAGACAGGAGAAATACTCCAGATATAACAGACTGACCATAGCCTCCCGACACATGAACTATTGCAGCATAAAAACTGAAGGCTGAGACAGGAGGGGTCGGGAGACACTGTGGCCCCGTCCGACGATACCCCCGGACAGGGCCAAACAGGCAGGATATAACCCCCACACTTTGCCAAGGCACAGCCCCCACACCACTAGAGGGATATCTTCAACCACCAACTTACTACCCTGAGACAAGGCCGAGTATAGCCCACGAAGATCTCCCCAATGGCACGAACCCGAGGGGGGCGCCAACCCGGACAGGAAGATCACGTCAGTGACTCAACCCACTCAAGTGACGCACCCACTCAAGGGACGGCGTGGAAGAGCACCAATAAGCCAGTGACACAGCCCCTGTAATAGGATTAGAGGCAGAGAATCCCAGTGGAGAGAGGGGAACCGGCCAGGCAGAGACAGCAAGGGCGGTGTGTTGCTCCAGTGCCTTTACGTTCACCTTCATACTCCTGGGCCAGACTACACTCAATCTTAGGACCTACTGAAGAGATGAGTCTTCAATAAAGACTTAAAGGTCGAGACCAAGACCGAGTCTGCATCTCTCACATGGATAGGCAAACCATTCCATATAATTGGAGCGCTATAGGAGAAAGCCCTGCCTCCAGCTATTTGCTTAGACATTCTAGGGACAATAAGGAGGCCTGCGTCTTGTGAACGTAGCATATGTGTAGGTATGTACGGCAGGACAAAATCGGAAAGTTAGGTAGGAGCAAGCCCATGTAATGCTTTGTAGATTAGCAGTAAAACCTTGAAATCATCCCTAGCCTTAACAGGAAGCCAGTGTAGAGAGGCTAGCACTGGAGTAATATGATCACATTTTATGGTTCGAGTCAAGATTCTTGCAGCCGTGTTTAGCACTAACTGAAGTTTATTTAGTGCTTTATCTGGGTAGCCGGAAAGTAGAGCATTGCAGTAGTCTAACCCCTGACAAAAGCATCAATGAATTTCTCTGCTTCATTTTTGGACAGAAAGTTCCTGATGTTTGCAATGTTACGTAGATGGAAAAAAGCTGTCCTTGAAACGCCTCACCAATATCCAATGGTAGAGCGTGGCGCAAAATACAAATACCTTAAAAATGCTATAAGTTCAATTTCTCAAACATATGACTATTTTACACCATTTTAAAGACAAGACTCTCGTTAATATAACCACATTGTCCGATTTCAAAAAGGCTTTACAGCGAAAGCAAAAAAATTGATTATGTCAGGAGAGTACCCTGCCAAAAATAATCACACAGCCATTTTCAAAGCAAGCATATATGTCACAAAAACCAAAATCACAGCTAAATGCAGCACTAACCTTTGATCTTCATCAGATGACACTCCTAGGACATTATGTTATACAATACATGCATGTTTTGTTCAATCAAGTTCATATTTATATCAAAACCAGCTTTTTACGTTAGCTCGTGATGTTCAGAACTAGCATACCCACCGAAAACTTCCAGTGAATTTACTAAATTACTCATGATAAACGTTCACAAAATACATAACAATTATTTTAAGAATTATAGATACAGAACTCCTTTATGCAATCGCGGTGTCAGATTTTAAAATAGCTTTTCGGTGAAAGCACATTTTGCAATATTCTGAGTCCATAGCTCGGCCATCACGGCTAGCTATTTTGACACCCACCAAGTTTGGGGCTCACTAAACTCAGAATTACTATTAGAAAAATTGGATTACCTTTGCTGTTCTTCGTCAGAATGCACTCCCAGGACTTCTACTTCAACAACAAATGTTGTTTTGGTTCCAAATAATCCATAGTTATATTCAAAAAGCTCCGTTTTGTTCGTGCGTTCAGGTCACTATCCGAAGGGTGACGCGCGAGCGCATTTCGTGACAAAAAAATGTCAAAATATTCCATCGCCGTACTTAGAAGCATGTCAAACGCTGTTTAAAATACATTTTTATGCTATTTTTCGCGATAATATTCCAAACGGGCAACGTTGTATTCATTCAAAGGCTGAAAGAAAAAAATTGGAGTAGTCTCGTGAACGCGCATCTCAGTCTCACTGTCCTCAGGCTGACCACTTACAAATTCTGCTGCTGTTCTTTGCCCAAAGACAGCAGACACCCCATTCCACTTTCTGGCGGCTTTAGAGAGCCAATGGAAGCCTTAGAAAATGTCACGTTACAGCACAGATGCTGTATTTTCGATAGAGATGCAACAGAAGGACAACAAATTGTCAGACAGAGCGCTTCCTGTATGGAATCTTCTCAGGTTTTGGTCTGCCATATGAGCTCTGTTATACTCACAGACACCATTCAAACAGTTTTAGAAACTTTAGAGTGTTCTCTATCCAAATCTACTAATTATATGCATATTCTAGTTTCTGGGCAGGAGTAGTAACCAGGTTAAATCGGGTACGTTTTTTATCCAGCCGTGCAAATACTGCCCCCTATCCCAAAGAAGTTAATGGGGAGAACTGGTTGAAAGTTTCTGTCGGCTGAATGAGTGACACCGGCTGAGCATTCCTGCAGAATTTCCTTCCAGAAGCCATGAGAAAATTGTCCGGCTGTGGGGACTGTGCGAGGGGATTTATACTACTATCTGCACTTATTTGTGGCACAGACGTTGTTTCATCCTTTCCTACACTTAAATTACCCTTGCCTAACGGTTGTGTCTGAAGCACAGCTATCCTCGCCATAAGACGATCGTTCTCCTGTATATTATGAGTACAGCGACTGCAATTAGAAGGCATCCTGTTCATGCTACTACTTAGTTTCGGCTGGTGGAGATCCTGACGAACCACGTCCAGATAAAGCGTCCGGGGTGAAAAAGTTTAATGAAAAAAATTAAATATAAAACGGTAATTAAAAGGTAAAAACCGTAAAGTTGGCAGGTAGCAAAGTAAGGTTAACAACAAACCGCACAGCGGCATGTAAACAAGTCTACAAGTTGTGACCGGAAACTACTACTTAACCCACTTCCTTGACACTCTGATTCTGTTTGCTCTTTGTGATCTATATTAGTCTTTTAATGGACATTGCTGGTGTAAAAAGGCCTATAAATGAATCTTATTAATTGGGAATGATATATATCTCATATCTCCTCTAAACTTTTCCAAGCTTCACCTCCCAGAAAGTAGTGTTGTGTGAACCCTACCTGATCTTTAGAACCTACGGTGCTCTTTGGGATCTGGGCTGGGTTGACATTGACAATGACTTTGTTTGTTTTTATCTCCCAGAAAGTGGCGTTCTGTGGTCCCAACCGTATCCTTCATGCCTACTGTGATGCTATAGCACTGACTAGGCTGTCCTGTTCCAACATGGTGGCGATCAATAATAGCTCCTATGGGCTGGCCATGTTTGTCCTCCTCGTCCCCTTCTCCCTTATCATCTTCTCCTACGTCAGCATCATCGTCACCGTGATGCGCATGGCCAACGCACAGGTCAGAGACAGGATGTGTGGAAGGTGGGGGCTGGATGGGTTGGAGGGGAGGGAGGGAGGGGGTGGGGTCTTGTCTTGCCTGTGTCCCTAATTCCAACTACTCTGTCCTAACCCTAACCCCTAACCCTAACCCCAGCCCTACCGCTAACCATAACCCCTAACCCTAACCCACTGCATCTCTCTGTCCTAACCCTAACCCACTGAGTGATTTTCTCCAACTTTCTCCTCTCTAACCCAGGGCAGACGGAAAACCTTCTCTACCTGTGGTACTCAGGGATGTCTGATTCTTATCTACTACATCCCCCGCTTCATAGTTTACTCCACGCCCTACATGCCCAACCTGACAATTACCCCTGACCTTCGCGTCGGACTCAGCCTCATCTGTAGGTAGGTAGACCACAGATTAGAGAGGTGCGCCATGTGTCTTGTGTTGGGGAAAAGACAGAATACTAATTTCCGTTTGAATCAAACGGACAATAAACCTGTTCCAGGGGTGTGTGTGTGTGTTTCTCAGGGGGGGGTTTGGATAAAAGGGGAGGACATTTTTTTTTATTTCTGTGAACAACTGATAAAGTCAACTTGTTACATTTTACATTTACATTTTAGTCATTTAGCAGACGCTCTTTTCCAGAGCGACTTACAGCAGTGAATACATACATTTCATTTCATGCATTTTATTTTATTTTCTGAAGTTGGTATTCTATTCTACAGCCTGTTCCCTCCGGTGGCCAACCCGTTCATCTACTGTTTCAGGACCAAGGAAATCAGAACCATCCTGGGACGCTGGAGAAAGGGCTGGGGGAACAGCCGGACAGAACCGCGTAAACCCAACACTGTGGCTGTTATCACTAGATGAGATACCACACACTGGGGGTTATAGGGTTATATAACATGTTATAACATGAGTAGGATAGCCATCCTGGGTTGCTGGGGACAGGGCTGGAAGAACAACATCCTGCCTGTCATCACTAGATGAGGGGTTAGGTTATAACATGTTAATTCAGGGTTATAACATGTTAATTCAGGGTTATAACATGTAGCTACATAATTACAACACTGTAGCTGTTATCACTAGATGAGACTCACTCAGATGTGGTTCTGTATCAGCGTAAAAAATATATATATCTGTTTCATCTTTAAAATATGACTTATGGCATCGGCTTCTGACTGGTCTTATTGCTCCGGCTTTTTTAGATATTACTATTCTCAATGGATATGACGGAGATGACACTTGGCATTCTGAAAAATAGCATTTATTTGTATTTTATATAGTATCATAACAAATAGTAAATCGAATTTTAAACAAGCCAGTTAATTGTGCTGTCTGATTAACTCTCAACCAGTATGGATAATGTGTAATAAACAGGGGAGTTGTAATGCCGACGTAGGGAATCAGGATGCAGGTGCAGTTAACGAGTTTAATAATAACGAACATAGAACGATACAAAACAAGAGAAGCGTCTGACAAGGAAACAGAACCAATACTACCGGATAACTGATAACAGAAGAGTGCTCTATAAAGGGTAAGTAATCAGGGAGTAATGAAGTCCAGATTGATGATGATTTTAGCATGTAAGTCTTGGTGGGAAAAACAAACAAAACAATTGTGGAAGCATGCCAGCAAAGCCACTACACAACACAACACTAAACATTCATTGCACTATAACGTTGCCAAACTGTGCCCACAAACGGTTAAGCCTACATAAAGCTGTCCCAACAGCGGAGTCCCAACACCTTACAACTGCTACACCTGGCTATCAGCGGAGTCTTGTCTGGCAGCGAAACAGTTCATTCAACCTCATTTACTGCCTTTTAAAAAACATAGCTGATATGGCTGACTTGCTTAAACAAATGTGGTTTCTACTGACAATTGAGATGTACAAACTATGGCATAAGGGAACAATGAGCAGATAAGAGGCAATCCATAATTTTGTTTAAGACATTGATGAGCTAGCTAAGATGGATGTAGTCAATATAACTATTTGTTCGGCACTTTTGAAATGTACAGCGACAGAATTCAGAACATGGGCCATTCTTACAGTAAGTATTCTCCCTGTACACCAAGTCAGAGCTCTTGGCTAAATAAAGGGGGCATATAAGCAGACAATGAAAGCTCTTACAATTTTCAATGAGTACATTTCTCTAAAACAGGTTATAGGCTACATGTGCACCACCAAGTCAGAACAGCAGGCGAAATTAAGGGGGAAAATAGACCAAGTAATTTGGGTGAGGCACATGGGCTACTAACAGCTTACTACACAACATACACTTAGTATTACTTTCTTAGCTACAGTATACATATCTCGCCGGAATATTACATTATTTATGCAGCAGCATAGAATACTGTTTTGGACTCACCTTGCTGTGCTGTGCTCACTTGAACAGGAAGGTGGCGCGGTGGTCCTTCGTGGGCAAAATTTGACATGAAACTTTTTCAAATTCTGTCATTTTCTGGATTTATGGCGCTTTCAAGACAACTGGGAACTCTTGAAAAAACAAGGTCGATGTCACGTCCTGACCAGCAGAGGGAGTGCTGTTTAGTATTGGTCAGGACGTGGCAGAGGTTGTGTGTTGTATGTAGTTTCTAGTTGTTCTGTTTCTGTGTTAGTCTGTGTGACTCCCGATCAGGAACAGCTGGATATCGTTGTTCCTGATTGGGAGTCATATATTAGGTGTGTGTTTTTGTCTTGGGGTTGTGGGCTGTTTTCATTAGCACTGCTATTTTTGTAAGTATAGCCTGTTAGCCTGTCTTGAGTCGTTCTTGTTTATTGTTTTCCGTGTTTGCTGGATTCTTTACCATTAAAAGATGAGTATTCACATCCCGCCTGCGATTTGGTCATCAATACCCAACGCCAGCCGTTACAGTCGAATCATGATGACGTCAGAGATCTTCAGGTCGTGGCTCTAGAAAGAGGCCCGACTTCCCGACTTACAATTCCAAATTTCTAAATGTATTTTCCCAGTCGGAGCTGATTTTTTTTTTTTTTTATTGTTGCAAATTTTGAATGTTTATCATTTTAAGCTTGGAAAAGAGACCCTTAAACCCAGGCTTGGGACCACACACCCACTCCACTGGATAGCAGGTTAGTGATTGCTTTACAATGCTTGCAGTTAGCCACTGGTTCTTTCCAAACCACTCATTGTTGAATTTGCAATTTCCAACTTGTATAATGTTTATGTCCAATGAGCACCGATATGTTTTATATATAATTTATCTTCATTTGACAAGGATTGAAAAGGATTTGCCAGTAGATTGTCGACTTGATTTATGATGACGGATAGCTAAGATTTTGAATGTATGACATTGACATGATCAGTCCAATCAAAGCTACTGTAGATATAACGTGATTTGATGTCATTTTTACATTGTTCGCAAACTGATATGTGACATGTATTCATGCCTAAATAACATGTAAAACAAATGTGGGGCTCAAAATGATGGGTCGCAACTGGATGAGATGCAGGTGTGCGAAGGGCAGGCCGGTCCGGAACAGCGAAGGTGGAATTCTCAGATGACGTTGTCTACCGGAACCCAGCATCGCTCTTCTGGACCGTACCCCTCCCAGTCCACCAGGTACAGGAGCCAACCCCCACGACGTCGGGAGTCCAGGATGATCTTACGGCATAGGCAGGGCTCCCCTTGATGTCCAAGTGAGGCGGAATGGTGTCGTGGGGGAGGGCATCAGCCAAGGGACCAGGAACCACCGGCCTGATGGAAAACATCAAAAAAGGGTGAGAACCTGTAGTTATTGGGGAGTTGTAATCTGTAAGTTACCTCATTGACCTGTCTGAGGACCTTCAATGGCCAGGGACTCAGCTTCTTACAGGGCAGCCAGAGCGGGATCACCAGGATAGAACACGGGAAACGCCTGATCTTTCTGATGGCGGACGGTGCGTTGGGGTCTCACGTGGGCATCGTTTCATACCTCTTCTGCACGGCTGATCCACTCGTCCACTGCAGGAGCTTCGGTCTGGCTCGGAGTCAACAGAGCCAGGGCTGGCTGAGAAGCCAGAACACACTGGAAGGGAGTCAGCCCGGAGGAATCAAATCAAATCAAAGGTATTTCTAAAGCCCTTCTTACATCAGGTGATGTCTCAAAGTGCTGTACAGAAACCCAGCCTAAAACCCCAAACAGCAAGCAATGCAGGTGTAGAAGCACGGTGGCTAGGCAAAACTCACTAGAAAGGCCAGAACCTAGGAAGAAACCTAGAGAGGAACCAGGTTATGATGGGTGGCCAGTCCTCTTCTGGTTGTGCCGGGTGGAGATTATAACAGAACATGGCCAAGATGTTCAAATGTTCATAGATGACCAACAGGGTCAAATTAAGGAGTGTGAAGGAGTGTTGCAATGAATTCTGGGGACCCACTCCCCCTGCCGGTCCTGGCAGTGACTCCTCAGGAAACTCCCCAGCTCAGCAACCTGGAGAGAGGTAGGGATACCAGAGAGAGGGATGAAACGTCATGATTTAGAGAATCTGTCAAAAACCACCAAAATGGTGGTGGAATCATCAGAGGGAAGATCAGAGACAAAAGCAATGGATCGATGAGACCAGGGAAGCTGAGGAAAGGGAAGGAATTTACCCGCTTGAGCGTGCCGGGAGAGATTTATATTGAGTACATACTGAACATGAGCTGACATAGTGTGCGACGTCCTGCGCCAAAGTGGGCCACCAGTATTTCTCAGAAAGGGATTGAGTGCAGCAGGGGATGCCTGGGTGTCCAGCGGCAATCTCTGACCCACGTGGGGACGTAAATGCATTCTGGAGAGCAGGAGGCAGGAGCGGGTTCCCTCTCCAGAGCCTGGCGGATGTCCACATCTATGTCCCAAAACACAGGGCCGACATCCTGGTCCCCAGGTGGTAATCCTCCTCTCTGACCAGGAGTTGGTGGGATTATGGAGTTGGAGTCACGGGAGGCTTTGTGCATGGGTGCGGCGGTGATAAGGAAGGGAAAGCTTTCCTGGTGCTTGGGTCCCGCGGTGAGAGTGAGTGGAGCTGTGACTTGCGTAAATGTGTCGGATCCCAACAGAGCTACGATTCCATGATTCCAACTGGCTCATTGATCCCCCTCCTCTCCCCTGTAACTATTCCCCCAGGTCGTTGCTGCAAATGAGAATGTGTTCTCAGTCAACTTACCTGGTAAAATAACGGATAAATAAATAAAAATCACCTCATAGGAACCCAGCTCCACCTCTCCTCTCTCCCAGACGGCCATAGCCCACTCCAACACCCGTCCAGTCAGCAGGAAAATAACCGTGGTAACCTTGTACCTCTCCGTGGTCGGGGCTCCCATCTGATGAGTAAAATAGAGGGAGCACTGGATGAGGAAGCCACAGCATTTGGATGGAGACCTGTCCTATTTGTCTGGGAGGGACAAACGGGAATAGCTGACCTGGGTGGACTGTTGGATGGGCTTGGGTACTGGCTCGACTTGTGGTAGAGAATCCTCCGCTTGTTGGAGGTGAAGCCCCTCGTGGAATGTCGAGACGTTGAAGAAAGCGGAGGACCTCATCCATAGCCATCCCCAGTTGTGCCAGCTGATCGTGGTGTTGGCGAAGTAGGTGTCCCTGTTCGCTGACCATCTGGGAGATGTTCTGATTAACTGCTGC
Organism: Salmo trutta; assembly: GCF_901001165.1. NCBI lineage: Eukaryota > Metazoa > Chordata > Actinopteri > Salmoniformes > Salmonidae > Salmo > Salmo trutta. Next base: position 4,017,620 of record NC_042975.1, on the reverse strand, counting down.
TTCCATTTGTTGAGGTAGTATTCTGTAATGTCGATGCAGGGAGTCAGGAAGCAAGTGCAGTAGGTGAGTTTAATAATAACGAACGTCTGACAAGGAAACATACCCAATACTTCCTGATAACAATGGTAACCATGGCACCGGAGAAGAAGGCGGACGTTTAACGTGTCCCCAACCGATTGTGTTTTTTGTTTGTTTATTTGCGTTGTTGATAACTTATTTTTTTAACTTATTTTGTACATAATGTTGCCGCTACCGTCTCTTATGACCGAAAATAACTTCTGGACATCAGGACTGCTATTACTCACCACGGACTAGCAGAATCCTTTTGTTCCTTTACCTCTTGAGACTCTCATCCCGTTAGCGGGATCATTTTCCAGCGAAAAACTCCTAGCGACATTAGCATAACGAAATTCAATATTTTTTTTTTCAAATATAGGACTGTCTCATATCGTTTTATAGATACACCTCTCTTGAATCGACCCTCGTTGTCCGATTTCAAAAAGGTTTTACAGGAAAAGCACAATATTAGATTATGTTAGAGGAGTACATGGTAAAAGTAGCATCATATGAATTTTCCGACCAGGCACATGCATCACATATAACCAAAAAACAGCTAAATGCAGCACTAACCTTTTACAAACTTCATCAGATGACACACCTAGGACATCATGTTACACACAGCATGCAATCTTTTGTTCAATAAAGGTCATATTTCTATATAAAAACAGCATTTTACATCGGCACCTGACGTTGACTAACTATTTTTTCATGAAATGCGTCCCAGGAAACAGTGCTACAATTTTATAAATTACTATTCGAAAACGATTTTTTTTTTTTATATTGTCAATCTAAGATTTATAGATGAATATCTCTTGAAAACACCCGTCATAACAGATTTTAAATTAACTTTACAGGGTAATCACACTTTGAGATAAAAGGGGATGCGATACTCAGAAAATGAGCTAGAAAGCCTAGCTCGTCGCCATCTTGGAACAATCGCACATCACATCTGATCTTGTATAATATTGCCAATAATCCCTCACCTTTAGTTGTCTTCATCAGAAAGCACTTCCAGGGATCCCAGGTCCACGACAAATGTATTTTCGGTCGAAAAAGTCCATCCTTTATGTTCCATTAGCTTGTTGTTGTTAGCGCGTCCTAAGGCTGTAACCAAATGTTGATCCGTGCGCGGCACTTGGCTAACGAAAAATGACTATTTTCCCTTCGTTAGGTTCGTTCAAACATGTCAAACGTTGTATAACATTAATCTTCAGGGCCTGTTTCAACAAGAGAGCCAATCAGATTCGAGTGGGACGATTTCATTGTGTTTCAAAACGTTTCCAAAGGTGGGGGCAGACACGGCCGCCGACGTCACAATGCTGATGGCCCTCCTACTGTGACCAATTGCCACATCGTCTCCTGCACTGAGTTTCGACAGCAGAAGCTTCAAAACACTTTGTAAAGACTGGGGACATCTAGTGGATGCACTGGAAAGTGCTCAATTATCATTTTCTCACGTTGTGAATTACAGGGAAGGCTGTGAAGTCGAGTCCACAATTCAGAATCCCACTTCCTGGTTCAATCGGTCTCGGGGTTTTGACTGCCATACGAGTTCTGTTATACTCACAGACACCATTCAAACAGTTTCAGAAACCTTAGGGTGTTTTCTATCCATATAAAATAAGTATATGCATGTCCTAGCTTCTGAGTTTGATTAGTAGGCCGTTGAAAATGGGAACGAATTTTTTCCAAAATGCGCTGTGGCGCCCCCAGTGGTAGGATATACGCAAGAGGTTAAAGAGTCTGACGAGCCCGAAGCAAAGGATGTATGCGAATTACAGACTGCTTTCTCTGGAACAGGCCCAGACCCCGTGATTTGCGTGAAGAGGAGGCGGAGAAAAAGGGTATACAGGGAATTCGTAGGCGATGGAATAAACCCCCACTTCCTTCCATTTTGCTAGCAAATGTGCAATCTTTGGATAATAAAATCCATGACCTACGCAGAAGATTAAACTACCAACGGGATATTCAAAACTGTAATATCTTATGCTTCACGGAGACGTGGCTGAACGACGATGCTATCAACATACAGCTGGTTGGTTATACACTGTACCGGCAGGATAGAACAACGGCGTCTGGTAAGATAAGGGGCGGCGGACTATGTCTTTTTGTAAATAACAGCTGGTGCACGATATCTAAGGAAGTCTCGAGCTATTGCTCACCTGAGGTAGAGTATCTCATGATAAGCTGTAGACCACACTATCTACCTAGAGAATTTTCATTTGTATTTTTCATAGCTGTTTACATACCACCACAGAATGAGGCTGGCAAAAAGACAACATTGAATGAGCTGTATTCCGCCATAAGCAAACAAGAAAATGCTCACTCAGAGCGGTCTTAGTAGCTGGGGCCTTTAATGCATGGAAACTTAATTCCGTTTTACCAAATTTCTATCAGCATGTTAAATGTGCAACCAGAGGGAAAAAAACACACACAAAGCTCTCCCTCGCCCACCATTTGGCAAATCTGACCATAATTCTATTCTCCATATTCCTGCTTACAAGCAAAAAAATTAAAGCAGGAAGCCCCAGTGACTCAATCAATAAAAAACTGGTCAGACGAAGCAGATGCTAAGCTACAGGACTGTTTTAGTAACACACACTGGAATAGGTTCCGGGATTCCTCCGATGGCATTGAGGAGTACACCATAACAGTCATTGGCTTCATCAATAAGTCCATCGATGAAGTCGTCCCTACAGTGACCATACGTACTATGGCAGACCAGGGGGTTGGGTCAAAATGTTTACACAGATCAGACACGGACGGAGTAGGATTAGCTCAGTTTTAAAGGTGTTTATTAAAATGAAGTCCAAACGAAAATAATAGGTCTCCCCCAAGAGACCCTTTCTGTCTTCTGGGCTCCGGGTCTTGCTGTATCCTGTGGGGATCAAAAACTGAACTCCCTCCTGTTACCCCTGGTACCGTCCCCAACTATACGGGAGTCCTTTCCTCCCACAGTCTCTCCCTTGTGTGCTGCCCGTCTGGCAGCTTTATGGGACTTCTACAGCTGGTGAGCAATCAGCCCTTGATTACTCACCCATCCCCAAGCAGCCCCAATTAGTCCTGGCCGGAGAGCCCGTCGAGACCTGGCACGTCCAGCAGATGGAGCCATCGCCGCATGATGTATACTCCGTCTGTCACCAGGCCTCGACGAGTCTCCCCCTGGTGGCTGACCTGCTGTACGCCACAGTACATACCCCAACTAGAAGCCATGGATTACAGGCAACATCCACACTGAGCTAAAGGCTAGAGCTGCCGCTTTCAAGGAGCGGGACTCTAACCCGGAAGCTTATAAGAAATCCTGCTATACCCTCCGACGAACCATCGAACAGGCAAAGCTTCAATACAGGACTAAGATTGAATTGTACTACACCAGCTCTGACGCTGGTCGGATGTGGCAGGGCTTGCATACCATTACAGACAACAAAGGGAAGCACAGCCGTGAGCTGCCCAGTGACACAAGCCTACCAGACAAGCTAAACTACTTCTATGCTCGCTTCGAGGCAAATAACACGGTAACATGCATGAGAGCACCAGCTGTTCCGGAATACTGTGTGACCACGCTCTCCACAGCCGATGTGCGTAAGACCTTTAAACAGGTCAACATTCACAAGGCCGCAGGGCCAGATGGATTACCAGGACGTGTACTGCGAGCATGCGCTGACAACTGGCAAGTGTCTTCACTGACATTTTCAACCTCTCCCTCTCCGTGAGTTTTTAATATGGGCAGGTCAACATCTGGGGAAATTGCAGAGCGCGAAATTCAAATGACAGTATTATAAATATTTAACTTTCATAAAATCACAAGTGTAAATCATCAAAATAAAGCTTAACTTCTTGTTAATCCAGCCGCTGTGTCAGATTTCAAAAAGGCTTTACGGCGAAAGCAAACCATGCGATTATCTGAGGACAGCGCCCCGCATACAAACACATGAAAAACATATTTCAACCAGGCAGGTGCGACATGAAAGTCAGAAATAGCGATATAAATAATGCCTTACCTTTGATGATCTTCTTCTGTTGGCCCACCAAAAGGTCCCAGTTACATCACAAATTGTCCTTTTGTTCGATAATGTCCTTCTTTATATCCATAAAAACTCAATTTAGCTGGCGCGCTTCAGTCAATAATCCACCGGTCTCCCTCCTTCAAAATGCATACAAAATGAATCCCAAACGTTACTAATAAACTTTTCCAAACAAGTCAAACAACGTTTATAATCAAACCTTAGGTACCCTAATACATAAATAAACGATCAAATTTAAGACGGAAAATCGTTATTGTCTTTAACGGAGAAAAATACCAAAGAATGCGCTCTCTTCACGCGCTTGGAAACACTACAGCCAAAATGGGAGCCACCTAGAAAAACTACAATTTCTGGCTCATTTCTCCAAAAACCAGCCTGAAACTCTTTCTAAAGACTGTTGACATCTAGTGGAAGCCCTAGGAACTGCAATCTGGGAGGACTTGGCCTTATAATAAAAGTGATAGCCATTGAAAATTCTGGTAGGCTGAATTTTTTTGGGGGGGGTATGGTTTGTCCTCTGGGTTTCACCTGCCATATCAGTTCTGTTATACTCACAGACATAATTTTAACAGTTTTAGAAACTTTAGAGTGTTTTCTATCCAAATATATGCATATCCTAGCTTCTGGGCCTGAGTAACAGGCAGTTTACTTTGGGCATGCTTTTCATCCGGACGTCCAAATTTTGCCCCCTACCCAAGAGAGGTTAATACCAACATGTTTTAAGCTTACCACCAAAGTGCCTTGCCCAAGAACACTAAAGTAGCCTGCCTAAACGACTACCGACCTGTAGCACTCATGTCTGTAGCCATGAAGTGCTTTGAAAGGCTGGTCATTTTCACATCAACACCATTATCCCAGAAACTCTAGACCCACTCCAATTTGCATACCGCCTAAACAGATCCACAGATGATGCAATCTCTATTGCACTCCACACTGCCCTTTCACACCTGGACAAAAGGAACACCTAGGTGAGAATGCTATTCATTGACTACAGCTCAGAGTTCAACACCATAGTGCCCTCAAAGCTCATCAATAAGCTAAGGACACTAGGACTAAACACCTCCCTCTGCAACTGGATCTTGGACTTCCTGACGGTCCGCCCCCATGTGGTAAGGGTAGGTAACAACACATCCGCCATGCTGATCCTCAACATGGGGGCCCCTCAGGGGTGTATGCTCAGTCCCCTCCTGTACTCCCTGTTCACTCATAACTGCATGGCCAGGCATGACTCCAACACCATCATTAAGTTTGCTGACGACACAACAGTGGTAGGCCTGATCACCGACAACGATGAGACAGCCTATAGGGAGGAGGTCAGAGACCTGGCCGTGTGGTGCCAGGACAACAACCTCTCCCTCAACGTGATCAAGACAAAGGAGATGATTGTGGACTACAGGAAAAGATGACCGAGCACGCCCCCATTCTCATCGATGGGGCTGCAGTGGAGCAGGTTGAGAGCTTCAAGTTCCTTGGTGCCCACATCACCAACAAACAAACATGGTCCAAGCACACCAAGACAGTCGTGAAGAGGGCACGACAAAACCTATTCCCCCTCAGGAGACTGAAAAGATTTGGCATGGGTCCTCAGATCCTCAAAAGTTTCTACAGCTGCACCATCGAGAGCATCCTGACTGGTTGCATCACTGCCTAGTATGGCAACTGCTCGGCCTCCGACCGCAAGGCACTACAGAGGGTAGTGCGTACGGCCCAGTACATCACTGGGGACAAGCTTCCTGCCATCCAGGACCTCTACACCAGGCGGAGTCAGAAGAAGGCCCTAAAAATTGTCAAAGACTCCAGACACCCCAGTCATAGACTGTTCTCTCTGCTACCGTACGGCAAGTGGTACCGAAGCGCCAAGTCTAGGTCCAAGAGGCTTCTAAACAGCTTCTACCGGTACCCGCCTGTATATAATCTCGCTATTGTTATTTTACTGCTGCTCTTTAATTACTTGTTACTTTTATTTCTTATTCTTATAGGTATTTCGTTAACTACATTGTTGGTTAGGGGCCTGTTGTATTTAGCGCACGTCACTAATAAAATTTGATTTGATTTAATTTGATAACTGATAACAGAAGAGTGCTTTATAAAGTGTAAATAATCAGGAAGTAATGAAGTCCAGGTGTGACTGATGATGAGACGCAGGTGTGCGTAAAAATGGGTTGCCAGGACCAGTGGTTAGTAGAATCTACACTCCACCTCCATATTGACTCTTAACCAGTATGGATAATGTATAACAGGGGAATCTACACTCTACCTTTATATTGAATCTCAAATAAATTGAAAAAAATTGGTCACATACACGTGTTTAGCAGATGTTATTGCGTGTGTAGTGAAATGCCTGTGCTTCTAGCTCCGACAGTGTAGGAATATCTAACAGTTTAACAACATATACCAAAAAATATACGTAAATCTAAGTAATGAATGGATTAAGACTATATACACACATATATGTCAGAGCAGCATTGGACTAACATACAGTGGCATAGTATAGAATACAGTATATACATATGAAATGGGTGATGCAATATTTACACACAGTGACTTAAGATACAGTGGCACATTAATTACATTTACATTTTAGGCATTTAGCAGACGCTCTTATCCAGAGCGACTTACAGTAGTGAATGCATACATTTAAATTAATTTCATACATGTTTTATTTTTCCCGTACTGGCCCCCCGTGGGAATCGAACCCACAACCCTGGCGTTGCAAACACCATTGCAAACACCATGCTCTACCAACTGAGCCACAGGGAGGTCACTACATCATAGAATACAGTATATACATCTGTCAGAGCGGCAATATTTACACACAATTAAAAGTGACTAAGATACTGTAGAATAGTATAGAGTACAGTTTATACATATGAGATGAGTAATGCAAGATACAGAGACATTATTAAAGTGGCTTGTGTTTCATTTCTTTAAAGTGACCAGTGATTTCTAATCTACGTCTATAGGCAGCAGCCTCTGATGTGCTGGAGATGGCTGTTTAAACAGTCAGTGGTGTAGTATAGAATACAATAAAGTATATACATATGAAATTGAAATTTCTTTAGCCTCCTGAGGTTTAAGAGGCGCTGATGCGCCTTCTTCACCACACTGTCTGTGTGTGTGTGGACCATTTCAGTTTGTCAGTATGGATAATGTCTAATTAACAGGTGAGGCTACACTCTACCTCTATAAAACTCATTTAGAGTCATGCCATATTGTAGCCAGAAGATGGTGCCAGATACCATGAACTACTTCTACAGTGCAACTCGTGTGAACGCTGCTTGTGAGGACAGAAAACTTTTAACTTTGAGTGTTCCCACCAGTTACTAGTATACACAAACTAAATCTATTATGGATGATTTGGACATGATGTGCCAAAAGTGCTAACACAGGTAGCATGACCTGCATTGGATTTGTGCCACAAATGCTAAAATAAAATTTTAAAAAAACGTTAGCATTTGGAAACAGTGCCAGGAAAACAAAAACAAAGCATGGATTGCCGTCATTGCCTTGTCGATAGACTGTCCATTCACTGCCTTGGATAACATCGGCTGCACAATGATTATTATGGTCCTCGCAACGATGACATTATTATGGTCATCGCAATGATGACATTATTATGGTCATCGCAATGATGACATTATTATGGTCCTCACAATGGGGTGATGTTCACTGAAGGTCATGTCACTAGCTGACCTTTAACCTCTACAGTGTCTAAAACAGAGTACAGTAGGCCAGTTTGGACTCTAAAACAGACTACAGTAGGCCAGTTTGGGCTCTAAAACAGAGTACAGTAGGCCAGTTTGGGCTCTAAAACAGAGTACAGTAGGCCAGTTTGGACTCTAAAACAGACTACAGTAGGCCAGTTTGGGCTCTAAAACAGAGTAAATTAGGCCAGTTTGGACTCTAAAACAGTGTACATGAGACCAGTGTTTGGGCTCTAAAACAGAGTACAGTAGGCCAGTGTTTGGACTCTAAAAGAGAGTAAATTAGGCCAGTTTGGGCTCTAAAACAGTGTACATGAGGCCAGTGTTTGGGCTCTAAAACAGAGTACATGAGGCCAGTGTTTGGGCTCTAAAAGAGAGTAAATTAGGCCAGTTTGGGCTCTTAAACAGTGTACATGAGGCCAGTGTTTGGGCTGAGTGAGTCAGTGAGTGGTGTAATATCACAAACAGTCCTTTGTTGTTGTGCTGGGCTTGGTGTCATGAAACTACACAAACTCACATTGGTGTACTGAGTGGTAGTACTGTTACTTTAATAAGGACCAATCCCTTCTCTCTGTCTCTCTGTCTGTCCGCTCCCCAAGTGGCACTACAGGAGAACAGAGAGGGGTGTGTGTGTGTGTGGTGTGTGTGTGTGTGTGTGTGTGTGTGTGTGTGTGTGTGTGTGTGTGTGTGTGTGTGTGTGTGTGTGTGTGTGTGTGTGTGTGTGTGTGTGTGTGTGTGTGTGTGTGTGTGTAAGTAACAAGGCACAATGTACTTTCTGTGTAAGGAGTAATGATCACAGAAGTCATCCACTCCACAAACACCTACTCCACCTAACTGACCACATAAGGAAAGAGGTGGACGGGTGGGGGAATGTTCTGGAATGCCTATTCTAGATCTCCAAAAGGCAGACTAAGGGGTAACCAGGCAACCCTGGTCCTGGAGTGCCGAATCAAAAAACACTTTATGTTTTTTTGGATTAATCAAACCTAGAAGACCAGCTGTGTTCAATTTAGACAAACACTGATCCGATCAATTAGATCAATTAGATCAGGTGTGGTGACTTGTTGGAACGAAATCCTGCAGGACCTGCGACACTCCAGGAAGACGGATCGTCTACCCCTTTTGCAGTAAAGTAATACATTTTTCTGTTCAAACCACAAGCCCTGTGTTTTAATAACTCAGCCATCTGGGGTGGGTCAAATACTATCTCACGGGCCATAATCAAATGGTGGATGCGGACAGGCTTCTCTACCTGTGAGATCCCTACAAGGCAGCGTACATGGGCCCCATCCTCTTCCTGTTGTACATCAATTACTTCAAAGCAGCCTGTTCATGTTCCTGTTTGTCTACACCGATGATTCTGCGCTTTTTGCGTCCCACAATGCAGTTGGTTGAAAAAGTGCGCAGATCTTCTAAATGTTAGTACATGACTATCGGGGAAAATAAGCTGTCCTTCCACCTGGGTGAAACTGAATCAATCCTGTTTGGATCCAAGATCAAACTTGGAAGATCCCCTGTTTTTTTTATGTCAAGGTGGGAGACACAGTGGTTACTGCCAAAGATACTGTCTGGGATGTGAGGTAGGCCTTAAAAAAACTACGGACTTAAAAGCTCTCCCCAAGGTCAACCAAAAAAACGTACGTTTCTGGCTAGGAAGTCTAGATTCCTGGATAGACAAACGTCACTGACACTGGCATGGGCCCTTGTGTAGTGTCAATGTGGTTATACATGTGACTCTTGGTACAGAGCCCCCCCCCCCCCCCCCACCAAGGTATGAAGAATGAGCTCCAGACCTCTCAGAATAAATTTGTCAGGATTATTCTGAAACTCACTCCTTGTAATCATCTTGAACCCTCTCATTTTGATGAATGTAAATGGCTCAAGGTGGAAACAAGGGTCACCCAGACTAAGTGGAGGACATTACCAACAACATTGTTCACGGCATTTTGCCCTAAATATATATTAGTAGTATTATTTGAGTCGCATAAATGACAACCAATCAGTACCCTACTAGAGGGAGATCGACTAACTTTGTTCCCTGTAGATACTCTACTGCAGTTATATGGGTTACCAAGCTACCTGAATGGGTTACCAAGCTACCTGAATGGGTTACCAAGCTACCTGAATGGGTCACCAAGCTACCTGAATGGGTCACCAAGCTACCTGAATGGGTCACCAAGCTACCTGAATGGGTTACCAAGCTACCTGAATGGGTCACCAAGCTACCTGAATGGGTCACCAAGCTACCTGAATGGGTGACCAAGCTACCTGAATGGGTCACCAAGCTACCTGAATGGGTCACCAAGCTACCTGAATGAGTCACCAAGCTACCTGAATGTGTCACCAAGCTACCTGAATGGGTTACCAAGCTACCTGAATGAGTCACCAAGCTACCTGAATGGGTTACCAAGCTACCTGAATGGGTTACCAAGCTACCTGAATGTGTCACCAAGCTACCTGAATGTGTCACCAAGCTACCTGAATGGGTTACCAAGCTACCTGAATGGGTCACCAAGCTACCTGAATGGGTCACCAAGCTACCTGAATGGGTCACCAAGCTACCTGAATGGGTTACCAAGCTACCTGAATGGGTCACCAAGCTACCTGAATGTGTCACCAAGCTACCTGAATTGGTGACCAAGCTACCTGAATGGGTCACCAAGCTACCTGAATGGGTCACCAAGCTACCTGAATGAGTCACCAAGCTACCTGAATGTGTCACCAAGCTACCTGAATGGGTTACCAAGCTACCTGAATGAGTCACCAAGCTACCTGAATGGGTTACCAAGCTACCTGAATGGGTCACCAAGCTACCTGAATGGGTTACCAAGCTACCTGAATGAGTCACCAAGCTACCTGAATGGGTCACTAAGCTACCTGAATGGGTCACCAAGCTACCTGAATGTGTCACCAAGCTACCTGAATGGGTTACCAAGCTACCTGAATGGATTACCAAGCTACCTGAATGGGTCACCAAGCTACCTGAATGGGTCACTAAGCTACCTGAATGTGTCACCAAGCTACCTGAATGGGTCACCAAGCTACCTGAATGGGTTACCAAGCTACCTGAATGAGTCACCAAGCTACCTGAATGGGTCACCAAGCTACCTGAATGTGTCACCAAGCTACCTGAATGGGTTACCAAGCTACCTGAATGGGTTACCAAGCTACCTGAATGAGTCACCAAGCTACCTGAATGGGTCACCAAGCTACCTGAATGGGTCACCAAGCTACCTGAATGTGTCACCAAGCTACCTGAATGGGTTACCAAGCTACCTGAATGGGTTACCAAGCTACCTGAATGGGTCACCAAGCTACCTGAATGGGTCACCAAGCTACCTGAATGGGTTACCAAGCTACCTGAATGTGTCACCAAGCTACCTGAATGGGTCACCAAGCTACCTGAAAAATGTCTTCAGAGAACAGCTCTAAGGTGTCTCGTAAAAAATATCAGAGAAATTGCATGTCGGTGTGATTAGAGTTTTTCTCTCTCTCTCTCTCTCTCTCGGTGACCCTTATTAAACAGGGACCCCTGTTCTGCCGTTATACTTCTAAATGAGGAAACTGTTGCTGTTTTTAAATGGAGTATATTATCGTGTTTTCAACCTCCATCATTTTGTACTGCTGTGGAGGCTGCTGAGGGGAGGACGGCTCATAATAATGCCTGGAGCGGAGCGGATTGAACGGCATCAAAATCATGTGTTTAATGCATTTCATACCATTCCACCTATTCCGCTCCAGCCATTACCACGAGCCCGTCCACCAACCTCCTGTGATGTACCGTTGTCGCTGGCTGGAGAAACCTTGTACTTTTAATGATAAAATACATTTTTTTTTTAAATCAATCAATCAAACTGGATGCACTTTCAATAATCTTTATTTGTTTGAAATATGGATGTATTCCATGTGAAGTTTAGAAGAGGGTTAAGAGAGAAGAAGCATTAAATGACTGTTATTTAAAATCTGTTTGAAAAAAAAAATGCTTTTTAATATTATCACTATACAGCTTGAAACCCTGATCACTGAGCAAGAGAAACTATACTCTTTGGGCTACGTCCTAAATCGCATCCTATTCACCTACAAAGTGCACTACTTTTGACCAGAACCATATTGTCCTGGTCAAAAGTAGTGCAATATGCAGGGAAATATGATACAGTTTGGGATTGTATCCTTTCAGACCTAGTGCTGCAAGAAAGCAACAACAACAAAAATTAAAAATAAGGATTATATTAAACTATATGAACAGTTGAAAAAAAAAAACGACATTTTAAATAAATAAAAAACAGAAAGCAAAAAGAGAATTATAACATGTTTACAATAGTTCTGTACGTTAACGATTAGGAGGATGGTTCTGTTCTGCTGCTTAATAAAGTACAATACGTTGTCTGCGTCCTAAATTGGCACCTTATTTCCCCTAAATAGTGCACTACTTTGGACCCTGGCCCTATGTCAGTAAGTAGCCTTGTCTGAGCTAGAAAAGCCCATAAGACAGGAGCGTGAGGTAGCTTGATGTACAAGTACACCCATTGGACAGGACGCTAGCCTATCACAGGTTCTATGGGCCACGGTCGAAAGTAGTGCACTATATATGGAAAACGGGAGCCAATCGGAGGGGAGGGGGGGGAGGGGGTGGGACGCAGACCTTGTGACCAAGGTAACGGTTTTAACCACTGTCTAGAAAGCTCAGCTAGCTAACCGTGGTGTACACACAGACTCTAAGATACTGGATCTATAGGCCTCAACTTGTTCAATATAACATTCATATTAAATATATTCTACACATATGGTAACTTATTTTTATATATATATATTTTTTTATATTATTCCCATTGGAAAAATATAAAATAGAATAACATTTTCTTTTTACAGGTCTTCGATGTGGTGGGTGGGGGGGAATAGGTGATGGGGGGGTCAGAGGTTAAGGTGGCGGGGGGATGGGGGGTCAGAGGTTAAGGTGGCACATGCGTTCAGTGTTGTGCAAAAAAAATGGCTGAAGAAGAGAGGAGGGAGAAAGGAGATTTAGAAGAAAATAACACTTTATTCCAGATTGGTTTCTTTACCTTGTCGTAGAGTTCAAGACTGAGAACTACACTATGAAGAGTGTCCTAACACGCTTTTGGTCATGAAATTTCACTTCCTTATGTTATAAAATACATTTTACCAAGACAAATATGATTATTCATGTTCTGAATCGCTCACTATATATATATTTTAAAATGTTGTGGTTGTTGTCGTCTACCAAGTTGTTTCTACAGGTTGAGAAAAAAACGAAACACGAGCTGAATTAAATGTAAAAAAGATTTGAAAAAAAAAGAAGCTTGGTATACGCCCAAGTGCTCCGTTGGCATTTCAGAGACTCGTTTGCATTTTTGTAAAAAATCGGGGGAAAAAAAAGAGAAATTTTGAATGAATATGAAAAGCGTACACTAAAATATGAAAATACTACACGTCACGTCTCAAAACCCATATCTATCTTACGTATGGTTTTATGTCCTGCGGATTGGAAAGAAAAGATGAGTTCAAGGGGAAAAGTGATCCTGTCAGGTAGCCTTCCATTCTCAGACGCCATCTAGCCTAGCTGACACCATCTAGCCTAGCTGACGCCATCTAGCCTAGCTGACGCCATCTAGCCTAGCTGACGCCATCTAGCCTAGCTGACGCCATCTAGCCTAGCTGACGCCATCTAGCCTAGCTGACGCCATCTAGCTTAGCTGACGCCATCTTGCCTAGCTGACGCCATCTTGCCTAGCTGACGCCATCTAGCCTAGCTGACGCCATCTAGCCTAGCTGACGCCATCTAGCCTAGCTGACGCCATCTTGCCTAGCTGACGCCATCTTGCCTAGCTGACGCCATCTTGCCTAGCTGACGCCATCTAGCTTAGCTGACGCCATCTTGCCTAGCTGACGCCATCTTGCCTAGCTGACACCATCTAGCTTAGCTGACGCCATCTAGCCTAGCTGACGCCATCTTGCCTAGCTGACGCCATCTTGCCTAGCTGACGCCATGTTGTGACATTTTCATGATTTTTGACCCCTTTTTGTTTCTCTGGCCTCTGTTGATTTTAGTCACCCTAATTCTGACCATCCTACTATGGTAAAAAAAAGTCCAATAACCTTTAAACGAATCGTGAGGTTTGGACTATTGGTTTTCTTAGAGGATTATCTAACACAATTAACATATTATTTTACCCAATGGTTAAAAGAGGTGTTTTTGATTGACACCCTACACTTTGGTCGTAGAAAAGAGAGGAGGGAGGGATATTCTGTCTTTGTTTCCCCTCGTTCAGAGAGAAAAGGGAAGATGGAGGAGGGACATTCTGTCTTTCTTCTCCCTTGTTCCTAGTCCCCTCGTTCAGAGAGAAAAGGGAAGATGGAGGAGGGACATTCTGTCTTTCTTCTCCTAGTTCAGGAAGGATGAGCGATCTGACAGAAGGAGGAAAGGACTGACTGTCAAAACACAGTCAACAACATGTTATTATGGCCAAACAACAACGAGGTTGGTTGGTTTGTTTGTTTGTTTGTTTGTTTGTTAGTCAGTCATTGGTTGGAACCTTGGTGAGGTAAAAAAAAAAACAGTAGTTTATCCATCCATGAACTAGTGGAAGATTTAAGGACAGAAGTGATAGAGGGGGAAACCTCTCTACACACAGGAGACCGTGTGTGTTTTTATCAGGCACGTCAATGCTTTGCTGCACTATGGGAGATACAAAGCATAAATGGGTGGGCTGTGTGTGTGTGTGTGTGTGTGTGTGTGTGTGTGTGTGTGTGTGTGTGTGTGTGTGTGTGTGTGTGTGTGTGTGTGTGTGTGTGTGTGTGTAGCAGCATGATAGAGAGACTGCAGGACAGGACAGCCAGTGTGTTGGTTGGGATCCAGGATGGCGTGATGGGGTGGATGGATGGGGGGGATGATTAAAGAGGGAGGGAGGTGGGTATTTACAGGATGACACAGCAGTTACTCTCTCCAGTCTTCTCTCTGTTTCTCTGACCTGAGGAGGAACACAACAACACATGGTCAGGACACAGTCAGACCAGAGAAGGAACATAAATCGAGTCAAGACTTAACACTAAGTAACAGTAACACAGTAACACAGTAACACAGTAACAGTAACACAGTAACAGTAACACAGTAACAGTAACACAGTAACACAGTAACACAGTAACACAGTAACAGTAACACAGTAACAGTAACACAGTAACAGTAACACAGTAACAGTAACACAGTAACAGTAACACAGTAACACAGTAACACAGTAACAGTAACACAGTAACACAGTAACACAGTAACACAGTAACACAGTAACACAAAGTAACAGTAACACAGTAACACAGTAACACAGTAACACAGTAACAATACATTTCAAAGAAATAATGTAATTACATGTCATTTCACATTCTCAACACTGGGTGCTACTGACAGAGAATCGTCTTGCTAAAGTATATCATTGCATACGTCTATCTAAATGAACTAATGCAATGTCTTCCTGGAACATCCGTACAGGAACAGGAACTATTATGCAGTGTATTGTAAACAATACTAATGGTGATGTACTGTCTTCCTGGTACATCCTTACAGGAACAGGAACTAGTATGCAGTATATTGTAGGCAATACTAATGGTGATGCAAAGCACAGGCTAAATGTATTCCATTGTGTGACTCACTGGCCATTCATAAAGGAAGTAACTGTACTACATTTAATCAGAGTAAAGACACAATTACTGAGTATGTTTTAGCGTGTGAAAGTCCCCGTAAGGGACCAGTGAGGGGAAGGAACAAGGGATGAATGAAAGTCTGGCAGGAGAGATGAATGAAAAGCCTGTTACCTTGGGAGTTTGGCTCAGGCAATGTCTCTCTGGCAACTAAATGCATCACTGTGGATTTTCCCAAGGGTAATTTGAGAGCTGAGAGAGGGGGGAGGAGAGGAGGGGAGGAGGAGGAGGGGAGAGAAAGAGAGAGGGATAGGAGGGAGGAGATAGAGAGGGACAGATAAAGAGAGGGAGGAGGAGAGGAAGAGAGAAAGGTTACTTAACAGACAAATACTTATTACAAAGCAAATATATCCTCATAGTTATCTGGCTAATATATTATAGAATACACAGAGAGAGAGAACGAGAGAGAGAGAGAGAGAGAGAGAGAGAGAGAGAGACAGAGAGACAGAGAGAAAAAGAGAGAGAGAAAAAGAGAGAGAAAGACAGACAGACAGACAGACAGACAGACAGACAGACAGACAGACAGACAGACAGACAGAGAGACAGAGAGACAGAGAGACAGAGAGACAGAGAGAGAGAGAGACAACAAGTGTGCAGTTAAAATTGGCAAAAATGACACACATTTCTTTCCACAGGGCCGGGGGGTGAGACAGGGATGCAGCATAAGCCCCACCCTCTTCAACATATATATCAACGAATTGGCGCGGGCACTAGAACAGTCTGCAGCACCCGGCCCTCACCCTACTAGAATCTGAAGTCAAATGTCTACTGTTTGCTGATGATCTGGTGCTTCTGTCACCAACCAAGGATGGCCTACAGCAGCACCTAGATCTTCTGCACAGATTCTGCCAGACCTGGGCCCTGACAGTAAATCTCAGTAAGACAAAAATAACGGTGTTCCAGAAAAGGTCCAGTCACCAGGACCAAAAATACAAATTCCATCTAGACACCGTTGCCCTAGAGCACACAAAAAAAAAAACTAAACATCAGCGCCACAGGTAACTTCCACAAGGCTATGAACGATCTCAGAGACAAGGCAAGAAGGGCCTTCTATGCCATCAAACATAAAATTTGACAAACCAATTAGGATCTGGCTAAAAATACTTGATCTGCCCTTTATGTTTGTGAGGTCTGGGGTCCGCTCACCAACCAAGAATTCACTAAATGAGACAAACACCAAATTGAGACTCTGCATGCAGAATTCTGTAAGGCTCCGTGTACAACGTAAAACACCAAATAATGCATGTAGAGCAGAATTGAGACGATACCCACTAATTATCAAGAGCCGTTAACTTCTTACATCTACACGTTCCGCTAGCGGAACGTCTGCTCCAATATCCAATGATGGGCGGGGCGCGAAATTCAAACTCCTCTAAATCCGAAAACTTACACTTTTCAAACATATGACTATGTTACAGCTATTTAAAGACAAGACTCTCCTTTATCTAACCAAACTGTCCGATTTCAAAAAGGCTTTACAGCGAAAGCAAAACATTAGATTATGTCAGCAGAGTACCCAGCCAGGAATAATCACACAGCCATTTTTCAAGCTAGCATATCATGTCACATAAACCCAAACCATATCTAAATGCAGCACTAACCTTTGATGATCTTCATCAGATGACACACCTAGGACATTGTGTTATACAATACATGCATGTCTGTTCAATCAAGTTCATATTTATATCAAAAACCAGCTTTTTACATTAGCATGTGACGTTCAGAACTAGCATTCCCACCGAACACTTCCGGTGATTTTACTAAATTACTCACGATAAACGTTCACAAAAAGCATAACAATTATTTTAAGAATTATAGATACAGAACTCCTCTATGCACTCGATATGTCCGATTTTAAAATAGCTTTTCGGATGAAGCACATTTTGCAATAATGTAAGTACATAGCCCGGCGTTACAGGGCTAGCTATTTAGACACCCACCCAGTGTAGCCTTCACCAAAATCACATTTCCTATAAGAAAAATGTTCTTACCTTGCTTGTTCTTCATCAGAATACACTGCCAGGACTTCTACTTCAATAACAAATGTAGGTTTGGTCCCAAATAATCCATCGTTATATCCAAA